>NC_091167.1:5210505-5305505 GCF_040958095.1 Procambarus clarkii | reverse complement strand
AAACACATCAGCAACTTTGGAACAACTACCTGATACAAATCCGGCAACAACTACGATACTAAAACAAAGCAAACACATCAACAACTACAGTACAACTCCCAAAAATAAACCCCAGCAACAACTACAGTACAACTAGCAAGAAGAAACCCAGGCACAACTACTGTACAACTACCATGAACAAAGCCAGCAACAACTACAGTACAACCACACAAAACAAACCCAGCAACAACTAGTGTACAACTGTCGGAAAAACCGACACCATTTACTAACATTTAATGCAATACCATATAATAGCTGCTGTTTTATACTTAAAAATGAATTCATAGGAAACGGAGTCCAGTGGAAATTTCCTCAGAAGAAAACAGGGATATATATTATTGCCATATGTCGCCATTAAATTCTTCTTAATACATTAGTTTTTGGACTGTAAACATCATAAAATCATTTCCCTTGAACAATCTTAATTATCAGTACTAAAATAGATTAAATGTAGGCCCTGTTTCCACTTCTTGATAAAACACATCTGGATGTAACAAGCTAAGCTTGTCTTAGAAGTTATAGATCCCAGATCATATGGTTACAGGCTTGGACCTAGATTCAGGAAGCTCCATGTATTTCTTCGTAAGTAGGTTTGCTACGAAGGTTCCTAAGTATGCCCTAAGAAGATGCTTAGGTGCAATTCACGTAGGTCCTCTTAGGAAGATATTTGGGTTTTGGGTCTGGTTCACCTGCGTGCCGATAGAGGTCACTACAATAAATAATAATAATAATATTAATAATAATAATAATAATAATAATAATAATAATAATAATAATAATAATAATAATAATAATAATAATAATAATTTATTTAGGAAAAGTACATACATAGTTACAGTACAAACATTCTGTTTGATTTAAAGATAGAGGTAGTACATTCAATACCTAAAGCCACTAGTACGCAGAGCGTTTCGGTTACTGTGTTTTGTTTGGCCAATCAGAGAGCAGGTAACATTCTTCATATTGAAGATTTAGTGCTGGCTTATCAGAGCTCTACTGCCTCCTATTTACGTCGAATTTTCTTATAAAATTAGTATATTTCGAAGTAAAACTATATTTTTTCAATTTCTTGTTTAAATTCTTTTTTATACTTGCGTTTATTGTTGTGTTTTGCTATAATTATTCTCTAATTATAGCTGTCTTAGTATTTATGTAAGCATTTACCTCAGTGTCTTAGTAAAATCTTGCTCAAAAATATAATCTTATCCTGTTATTTTTTTTTAATTTTTAAATTTAATTGTAATTTGATTTATACATCATTTATTTTTATTAATTATTGAGTTCATTTTGTTTTCTTAAGTTCATACTAATTATAGGTTCACAACTAAGCTATATTAAATAATTTATTTTTAAGATTATTTTTACTTTACGATTATTATTTGTCTCTTTATTTTTTGCTATATATTATTCTTGTCAGTCTACTGTTTTTTCTTCTCTCTTAACCTAACTACTGTATCCTTCCTGGCTACCTACGGGGATCTTTACTCTACTTCTAATTGTTTCTATTTTTTGTGTACCTACGTTTATTGTTGTGTTTTGCTACAATTACTTTCTATTTACAGCAGATTTAGTATTTAACTGACCTGTAATTGCTTATCTTATTGTATCGTGACATTATTGTATCTATATGCTTACTGATATTGATCCTGATCGAAATCTTCTGTCCCATATCCACACAAATCAGCACATTGATCATCATTATTGCAGGTATTACACAGCAAATCTTGCAAAAAACAAACTCCTAAATAGCATCTGCTTATCAGTTTACAACCAAAATGTTAGGTCACTTGGTAAACATTTTGATGATATAAATGCACTACTCACAGCACTAGGTACTAAATTATCATTCATCATTTTAACAGAAACTTTGCTAAGTAATGACTATACCCAACTCTACAATTTAGCTGGTTATAAAGTCATTCATAACTGCAGGCCTAATAAAAAAGGAGGTGGCACAGCAATATATTACAAAGATACCTTGCTCTGCAATAGTGTCATAAGTGATGGTAAAGGTATATTCACAATAGTCGTCTCTATCACTAATGACACTATTGCAGAGGAAGGTAGAAGTTCTCCAGTAAATCCCTTAAATCCTCCTTGACTATCGGTGCCATCTTTAGATTTCCTAATACCAACATAGCTTCATTCTCAGACAACGTAAGGAATCTTATCATAAATAACAATCTCAACAAAAATCACATTATTCCGGGAGGTGATTTCAATATTGACCTGGGTCTTCAAAACAACCCTGAAGTTGACTATTTCCGTAACAGCATGCACTCCTGTATGCTAATCCCCCACAATCATCAAGCCCACCCGAGTCACTCAAACATCTGCCACTACCTCTGGATCCCTTATGGACTAATATAACAGCTCCCCTTACATCTGGGGTAATCTATGACAGAACAACTGACCACTATCCTACCTTCCTCATAGCAAACATGGACACAACACCACCAGAAAGCATGAAACTCTCATACAGGCTACACAGTGAATCAGCTTTATGCAATCTTTCTAATGCACTTCACAATATTAACTGGGAATCTGAATTTAATAATACACAGGATATAAACTCATTAACTAAGCTCTTTCTCTCCAAAACTCTAAGCCTCTACAACACTCACTGTCCCCTCCTTACCAAACAAGTAACTGATAACAGAAAAAATAACCCGTGGCTCACAAGTGGCATAATTAAATGAATGAACAAAAAACATGAATATTGAAAGAAATTTAGGATTGGCCTAGTTACAAAGGAAGTAGTTAAAAGGTACTCATCAGTGTTTACAAGTATCATAAGAGAAGCTAAACTTTCATATTATGAGACTAGATTCAAAGAAGCAAAAGGCAACATGAAAAGCACATGGAATACCATCTCTAATATCCTAGGAACTAAACAACACTCCCACAACCAGATAACGCTCTCTAAGGATGGCCTTACACCGTCATCTGATTTAGAAATGGCGAATGAATTTAATAGCATTTTTTCATCGGTTGGTGTTAACCTTGCCAGTAAAATCCCACAGACTCAGACACATATCAACACATATCTCTCAGGCAGCTATCCAAACTCTCTTCTCCTTTCACCAGTCAGCCCGACAGATGTTGTATCCATCATACACTCACTAAAAACCAAAGCTGGGAACATCAGTGAAATCCCATCCATTGTATACAAGAGCGCCTCCCATGCCCTTGCGCCACCTATAGCTCTGCTGTTCAACAAATCCCTTGAGTGTCATACCTTCCCTGATATCCTTAAAAAAGCAAGAGTAACGCCAGTTCATAAAGGAGGTAATCCGGCAGACATAAACAATTATAGACCAATATCAAACCTACCCATACTATCAAAAATATTTGAAAAAATTATCTACAAACAGCTCTACTCCTATCTCGTAATTTTTTTTTTTTTTTTTACATGCAAAGCATGCAATTTAAATACAATAAAAACAATACAGAATATATAACAAAGGAAAACAATAGACCACCGGCTAGAAGGGCCGACAGCATAGCACAACAAAACACATACACGAGAAAAACATAGAAAAATACATCATACATCAAAAACACAAAACATAATACAATGGCAAACTAGCAATCACAGTAACATCCAGAGACATAGCAGGAAACAGATCAGGACAAACACAATACATTCCAAACAAAACATAACGAACAAACACGTACAACAGGCAAAGCAATATAAAAACACCAGGCCAAACGCACAGCACAAACAATACAGGAATAAAAAAAACACACACCAAGCCATCCGCCCCGTAAACAAAGGGCGAGGCCAAATTAACAATAACAATAAACAAGCAAAACACGCACACCTGAAAACAAAACAGGCACAAACACAACAACATACATGCACCGGCCTGAAGGACCGATAATAAAACAACAAAGCACATCAAGAAACATAACAAGACACTGTAGCACAAAACAAATCAATACAAATTCATACAAAGACACGAAACACCGGCCTGAAGGGCCGACAACAAAAACAGAAACATAATGAAAGACACAATACAATACAACAAAACAACGGTCATGAGAACAAACATAACACCGGCCTGAAGGGCACACAATAGGTACAACACATTGCAAACAAACCACAGGTCCAAGCACACACCAAACACACAGCAAGCACACAGACTACTAAAATTTCTCAGACTTTTCCGGCCACTCCGCCGCCGGGAATCGAATGCAATACGCCTCCCAAAGTAACATAATATCCTCCGAAACAGGATAATTATGAACCGTACGAGGATCAGGCATTAACTCCGGCACACCCACAATAAAACATCGAGCCCGTCGAATCCAGATGGAAGAAGGGCACCACGGAACAGGACGCACGCGGTCATCAATGTCAAACAGGGTTACAGTCTCCGTGGTGTAGTGGTAAGACACTCGCCTGGCGTTCCACGAGCGCTATGTCATGGGTTCGTATCCTGGCCAGGGAGGATTTACTGGGCGCAATTCCTTAACTGTAGCCTCTGTTTAACGCAACAGCAAAATGTGTACTTGGATGAAAAAACGATTCTTCGCGGCGGGGAATCGTATTCCAGGGACCTGCCCGAAACGCTACGCGTACTAGTGGCTGTACAAGAATGTAACAACTCTTGCATATATCTCAAAAAAAAAAAAAACGCAAAGGATGTTCAGCATCATTCGCCACTCCGGAGGCCAAGACAAGAGAGAGAGGCTCCTTCCCATGAGGCTGGGTAATGGGCAGCGCACTGGGAGCCTCCTCGGCTGCCTCACAGGGCCCCGTGTCAACCACCGAACGTTGTACCTGCTGGAACCCCCCACGCTTGGCATCCTTCTTCAGCACCAGCTTGATGCCTCGGCTCGCACCAGAACCCACACCACCCACGTCTGTAAGAGCAACCACCTCCCACTGCGTAGAATCTTCTGAAGGAGAAAGAACAGGAGGTAAATCAGACGCACAACCATCGTCAACAGCAGACACATGGACGTCAGCCACCACCAGCGACGTAGAGCGAAAAGCACCCGGAATCGCCACATCATCTCCCGAAGCTCCACCTGCGTCGTAGTCCTCCACATCAGCCCAAGCAGTAGAAGAACGCCTGGAACGCTTGGGCACTGGCCGCACATCCTCACAGCCGGAGGCGGACCCAGAACCACGGGCCTCACGAACCGGGCGAACCAACGCCCGTCGCAGTACGGCAGCAGTCTCAACCACATGGGGAACTGGGCCGCACACAACAGGACGCTCCGCAGCCCCCCCAACACCCAGCACAGCCGTAACACCTGGCGAGGGTGCAGGACCAGGCACAGCAGTAGGAGTCGAGGAAGACGCAGACGACCCGCAGAGACCATCCGGAAGACCCTCGGGAGCAACTGGCACAGCGAAGTGACCAGCGACAGGAGCCACCGGAACACTCGGCGGAGGGACAACAACCACCGGGGACATGTCGGGTGACGCAGGGGGGCCGCATCAGGAGCGAATGGGACCTGCCCCTCTTCATCTCCGGAATCCACGCCCTGAGGGAGCGGCGGGAAATCCTCTTCCCGAAATAAGTTAACAGGTGCAACAGGGGCCTCATAGCACCCGGCAGCCTGATGCCCTAACTGGCCACACCGGAAACAAGTACGGGGCTGCCGGGCATAATACACCCGAACGTAGTAACCCAGCAGCCGGACAGAAGATGGGATATCCGACCGCAGGCGCATACCATACCTAAGGTATGGACGTTCGTCTGCTTCCCAGCATACTTCCCTGAGGAAAGCGTGTTCACCCACACACTGATGACAGCACCATACCTCCCGAAGAAGCGCCGGAGAAGGTCTTCAGGGAACTCCAGGGGCGCACCTTGCACACTGACATATGTCAGGGCACCACTTCGGTCCGAGACTGTAACGGAGCCGGCGCCATCCGGCAACTGCAGCGAACGCCATTCGTTCCGCTGGAGGAAGTCCCGATACTCCTCCTCCCGCACGAACTTGACAATCACCCGGTGGGCCGTAACAAGCTCAACTCCATATACAGCCTCCACCGGAACACGAAGCATGTCGCACATCACCAACTCAATGGCCGGATAACCAGCCTTGCGCGAGAATTCTAGTCCCACGGAATTCACCCGCAAAACAGGAGGAATTGCAAGGCCCCCCCATATCAAAACGGCCACGTCAGCACGCAGCCAGGTAGGCAACAACACTCTATCTCGTAAAATTTGACATTCTTAGCCCCTGTCAGTTTGGCTTCCGCTCCCAAAAGAGTACCAACGATGCAATTATTAGTCTCCTTGATATAATTTACTCAGCCCTTGACAAAAATGAGTTTCCGATTGGACTCTTCATTGACCTGAGAAAGGTCTTTGAAACTATTAATCACAATTACCTCTTACGTAAACTCCATCATTATGGAAACCGAGGCCATGCACTGGACTATATCCAATCCTATCTTAGTGATAGACACCAATGTGTAGCCATCAATAATATAACCTCTCCCACTCTACCAATAACCGTTGGAGTGCCACAGGGCAGCATCTTGGGACCTCTCCTATTTCTTATATACATCAATGAAATGCCTAATGTCTCTAACATTCTGAAACCTATTTTGTTTGCTGATGATACTACCCTCATCTACTCTAACCCCAACCCACATACACTAAATAATGTTGTTATTAATGAACTAAAAAAAGTCCACTTATGGATGTCAACCAACAAACTAACACTTAAAATAGAAAAGACCTACAACATCTTATTTGGAAGCAAACCTACAAATGCAATTCAGCTTCAGATAGACAATGTAAACATTAGCAAAAAAAATGATGGAAAGTTTCTCAGATTCCTAGACAAGAGACTCAACTTCAGTACCCACATACAACACATAACTAAGAAAGTCTCTAAAACAGTTGGTATACTCTCCAAAATCAGATATTATGTACCTAACTCTGCTCTCATCTCTCTATATTATGCACTAATCTATCTCTATCTTAATTATGGTATCTGTGCATGGGGTTCAACCACTGCAAACCACCGCAAGTCCATCATCACCCAGCAAATATCTGCTATCAGAATAATAACAAATTCTGCTTTCAGACAACACTCAGCCCCCTTGTTTAACTCCCTAAACATGCTAAACATAGTCTCACTCCACAAATTCTCTTGTGTCAATTACATTTACAAAACCCTGTTCTTAAATGCAAATCCTGCTCTGAAACTCTCCCTGGACAGATGTAATAGGATCCATTATCACCACACCAGAAATAAATATCTCTTTGATATCCCCAGAGTCAAACTTAATCTGTGTAAACACTCTATGCAAATAAAGGGACCCAGTCTATGGAACTCACTCCTTATTGAATTGAAAAGCTGTCCAACTTTTGCGTCATTCAAAAACAATACTAAAAAGTACCTAATTTCATCTTCATAGTTTTTTACCTTTTGCTTTAAAATTGCACTCTATCTATTGCTACCCAGTCTCCCAATCTTTATGTACCCAATCCGAACATCTTTTCCGTTGTGATCATTGCTGTCTTCTTATATGTGCTGTCAATTTGCTGTATGGTGTCTATTAATCTTGTTTAAATTACCAATCAAGCTGTCAATGTAATCAATCAGAGCTTTAATATAACAATGTGCTTTATTATACTTACAAATATTACTCTTACTCTCTCATCTCATTTTTTTTCCTGCAATGTATTTGTTATCATTTTATTAATTCTGCTAGAATTTACCTACTTAAAATTATCTGTTAGATTAAGGACCTGCCCGAAACGCTGTGCATACGAGTGGCGTTACAAGATTGTAAATACTATGCTATGTATTCTCACAAACCCAATGTATCTTCTTGTATATAAATAAATAAATAAATAAATTCTACAGCCAGCACCGAGATTGTAATAAACAAATATGTTACATTTGTTGTTTACCTACGTAATTCTAAGAGATACTGTATAGCTGTCCTTGTTGCTCGGAAGATGCGCTGACAATTATTGTATATATTTACTGAATTTACCCAAGGGCCATTAACTATCTAGTGGCCTCGGCGAGGACAGAAAGCCGGCGGCTTGTTAAAGGGCCCGCCAATTGTCTTAATGATATTTCTTAGCTGGAATTTGGCATTTACGCCTTCAGCGGGTAGGCGGTGTGGGGAAAAACTGCTGGGATTAATGAGAGGAGAACTACTAGGGAATTGTACTGTACTAAAAATTTAAAAATTACTGTATGCAAAATTAATTCAACTAAAGACTCTAGCTAGGGTCGTAAATACTAGCTCCTCTTTTCCTAATGACAGACTGTGGGCTGTAAGTGGCAGGTGGGGGTGAATGGAGAGATTGATTGAAGTTCCACAATCCACCTGCAGGCAATTATCTCACACCAGCTTGTATTTTAAATACAAGAATAAGATTTTATAATTCAGTTCTATGACTGAACACTGGTTCTGTTTAAATCAGGGATTTAAACATGTACACAGTCCAGCCTAGCACCATAACTATTAACAGCCAATATTCATTTACTATAAACAACAATTTAAATTGTAGTAGTATTTCAAATTCAAATTCATAGTCAAATATTCATTCAGGTAAAGTACTTACATGAAAGATGTGATACAAATATTGATGAATTAATAGATAGAGCTAGTACATACAATGCCTAAAGGCACTATTACGCAAAGCGTTTCGGGCAGGAAAAAAAAGTAAAGACTAAAACTTATACTAATTGAGATTAAAGTATAAAATGTGTTGGGAAAATATAAAAATAAAAAAGGGGGCAACATGGCTGAAAAACAGCAAAAAATACAATTTGGTCGACAAACAGCATTGTTTAAAAAAATAGCAGACATGGGTTGACATTATAGGGGTAAGGTAAGTTACAGGGAGTTAATTAGGTAGTGCTTAGATTTTATCTTAAACTGGTTGAGAGAGGTACAGTCTTTAACACGATTGGGAAGGTCATTCCACATTCTGGGTCCCTTGATTTGTAGAGCATTTCTAGTTTGATTAAGTCGTACTCTTGGAATATCAAAAAGGTATTTGTTTCTGGTGTGGTGCTCATGGGTTCTGTTACAACTTTCAATGAAGCTTTTAAGGTCAGGATTGACATTACGGTTTTATATATATATATATATATATATAATACACATGAGAGTATGTGCAGTGACTTAATATCTAACATATTCAGAGATTTGAATAGGGGGTACCGAGTGATGTCTAAGGCCAGAGTTGGATATTGTCCTAACAGCAGCTTTGTGTTGAGTAATTAGAGCATGTAAATGATTTTGGGTAGTAGAACCCCAAGCACAAATACCATAGTTGAGATAAGGATAGATGAGAGAGTAATAGAGTGTTACTAGGGCAGGGCGAGGTGCATAATATCTGATCTTAGAAAGAATGGCAACAGTTTTTAAAACCATTTTTGATATATTTAGAATGTGTCCCTGGAAATTCAGCTTGTGATCAATGATAATGCCAAGGAATTTGCCATCCACTTTGTTACAAATTTGGGTATTGTTTATCCTGAGATTTATTTGATTTGAGGATTTATTGCCAAACAAAATATTGAAAGTTTTGTCAATGTTGAGGGTGAGTTTGTTGGCAGTTAGCCAAAGATGGACTTTATTTAGCTCAGTATTCACTGTGACATTTAAAGCAAGGGGGGTCAGGACTGGAGTAAATGAAGGTTGTGTCGTCAGCAAATAGAATTGATTTGAGGTGTTGGGAGGCATTTGGAAAGTCATTAATGTAAATGAGAAAGAGGAGAGGGCCAAGTATGCTGCCCTGAAGAACACCAATGTTGAACACAAAAGAACACAAAAGCCTTATGCAGGTCCACAAATAACCCAACAAGGAACTCATTTTTATCAAGAGCTGCATGTATCAAGTTAATCATACTAATAAGTGCATCGTTAGTGCTTTTTTGTGTCTGAAGCCATATTGACAAGAGCTAAGTATATTGTGTTTGGCTAGATAAGAGTAAAGCTGCTTGTAGATTAGTTTTTCAAATATTTTTGACAAGTTTGGCAGGAGTGATATAGGTCTGTAGTTGTTAACATCAGTGAGATTACCACATTTGTGGACAGGGGTTACTCTCGCTTTTTTTAGAATATCTGGAAAGGTTTTGAGTTCAAGTGACTTGTTGAAGAGCAATGTAATAGCAGGAGCTAAAGTTCTGGAGGCTTTTTTTGGAAATTAAAGTTGGTATCTCCTCAAGGGCACTAGACTTGGTTTTAAGGGAAAGGATTACCTCAATAACATCAGTGGAATTTGCAGACGTTAGGTACAGAGATTGTGGATAGTTACCTGTAAGATAGTCCTGAACATCAGCATTGGAAGATGGAATATCATTTGCAAGAGATGACCCAATGGAAGAGAAGAACCTATTGAACTCAATAGCAGTATCAGAGGCTGTAAGCTGGCCATCGTTATTGGACAGGAAAATTGGTTTGTTATTTAAAATCTTCTTTGATCCCAATATTTGTGAAATTGTGCTCCATGTTTTCTTAATGTTGCCCTTTGTTTGGGTAAATTTATCTTCGTAGTATTTAGTTTTGGCTCTTCTAATTATTTTAGATAGCAATGATGAGTAATTCTTTGAAAATTCTTTGGAGACAATTCCTAACCTATACTTCTTCTCAAGGTCATGTTTTTTATTTATGGACTTAAGTATTCCCTTTGTAAGCCAAGGATTGTTTAGCCTTTTAGTTGTGACTTATTTCGTTAGCATTGGACAGTGGGTGTTATAAAGGCTGAGAGTTTTTTGAAGAAAAGATTGCACTGCTAGGTCGATGTCCCCTACGTTACCTAATTTGGACTCCCAGATGACATTAGCAGCAGCAGCAGCTATAAAACTGCCTATAGCAGTTTCATTGTGCAGCCTAAAGCTTATCTCCCTTGTCTCTAGAGGTGGTTTGTTAATGCTAGTTAGGAGAAATGTGGGGTAATGGTCTGTAGTGCTGTTGATGATTATCCCTGAAGTAAGCAGAGAGGTTATACTGGTCCATATGTGATCAAGAGCCGTGGCAGTACTATCAGTGATTCTAGTAGGTCTAGTGATTAAGAGTATGAGGAAGCAGGAGTGCACAGTCTCCGTGGTGTAGTGGTAACACACTCGCCTGGCGTTCCGCGAGCGCTATGTCATGGGTTCGTATCCTGGCCGGGGAGGATTTACTGGGCGCATTTCCTTAACTGTAGCCTCTGTTTAATGCAACAGTAAAATGTGTACTTGGATGAAAAAACGATTCTTCGCGGTAGGGGATCGTATTCCAGGGACCTGCCCGAAACGCTACGCGTACTAGTGGCTGTACAAGAATGTAACAACTCTTGTATATATCTCAAAAAAAAAATACAGTTGAGAAAAATAGCAGCAGTAGGGTTTTCAGGCTCGCAGAGGTCAATATTAAAGTCCCCTGCGATAATTAGATGGTTTTTGTTCAGTCTGTTATCTAGTATTAGATTTCTAAGGTTAGAGTTGAATTCGGACACATCAGTGTTAGGAATTCTATAGACTGCTCCCACAGTCAGGACAGACTTAGCACCCTTGACGGGTCCGTCTAATTACCACAAGCTACAAAAGCTTCACAAAGCTTCAGAAAGCTTCCTGGCAATACGTTAGTAATGAATAAATATGATATGTTAGGTTAGGGTGACCTAACCTAAACTAACCTAACCTAACCTAACCTAACTTAACCAAACCTAACCTAACCTAACCGACGCTTGGATCGTCGACTTTATTTGGCGTCACCAGCTCTTTATTTTCGTCTAATTTCTTAATAAAAATAGACTTTTTCAGATTAAAATTCTGTTTTCTCGTGTTGTACATTCAGCACCAACATTATAATGAGTAAATATATCATATTTATTCATTACTAACATAAGCTTTCTGAAGCTTTTTGAAGCTTGTGTAGCTTGTGGTAATTAGACAGACCGCCCTTGGGTCTGAAACTGGCGAAGATATACTCATGGTGAATATATCTTCGCCAGTTTCAGAGATAAATATGATATATTTACTCATTATAATGTTGGTGCTGAACGTACACCATGAAAAAACATAATTTTAATCTGAAAAAGTATCTTTTTAAAAGAAATTAGACGAAAATAAAGAGCTGGTGATGCCAAATCAAATCGACGATCCAAGCGTCAATGTTGTGGAGCGACTTATCCAAGACAGATTGTTACCTGGAGAGTGTTTGCTGGCATATCAAACTCTTGTACACACGTCGCACTTCTCTGCTCAAATTGTCACAAATTGAAATAATGGTATAAACTACAATAATGCATAGTTACAATAATATTTATCATAAATAGCCAGAAAATATTGAAATTGTATTGAAAAATAGGTATGTGGAAGTGAAATTAACTCCATGGGACAATAGTTTTGTTATATAGATGCTGATGATTATTCGCTGGTATGTGTTCGCTACTTGAACTACTATGCACTTATAGTAACATTCATATACTATGCACTTATTTACGTATCCAGAGATTAGTTCAGAGTAAAACCATGTTTTTCCAAATTCTACATTCCATACCATCATTATAATAGATAAATATGACGTAAAATATGGCTTTTGGGTAAATACATGGACTCGCTCTGGGTGTGTGTGTAGAACCGAACACATTAGCCAATCAACTGTGTAAAATATGGCTTTTGGGTAAATATATGGACTCGCTCTGGGTGTGTGTAGAACCGTACACATTAGCCAATCAATTGTGTAATTAACATGCATTCATATTAATAATACATTTAATAACATCATTATAGGGGGTAAATATGTCATATATCTTCATTACTTGTGTAATGCTAGAAGGCCGGAGTAGCATTAGGTAACTGTGGGTAAAGCTTTGAGAAAATACATGGACGCGCTCTGGGTGTGTGGAGAGCTACACACCAGCAAATCAATTGTCTAATTGAGATGCATATATATGCTAATTAACCTTCAAGATTTATATATCAGAAGAAAGGCAGAGATGTAGACATTACTGTAACTACATTTCAAGTAATATATATAATTTATGTGAAAGGCATTATATTTAAAAAAAAATTATACTACATAATCGCCGGTATCTGGACACATGAACACTACATTCAATGCCATCATTATATTCGGTAAATATGTCATATTTCATCAATACTTGTGTAATGCAAGGAGGTTTTATCTTTTTTAAAGATAAATATTTCAACTTTAAATATCTTTTCAAATATTTGTCATTAAAGTATATATTCTGAAAATAATCATGTATTTTATTTACCCCAAAGTAGAGCACGAATATCATAGTGTCATATCCTGTGATTAGTAATTTATTTTGCACCCCATACTCATTCTTTGAAGATTATTTACATTCACTCCTCACTTGATAAATTCAAGATCTTTTGAGTGCATGAAAATATGTTTTAGAATTATAGCATTCAAATGGAATTAGTAGCGTATAGCTAGCTCTAAGCAGATCTACTACTGTACCAGTAACCAGTAAAACATTCTAATTAACATTTCAGATCAGGTAAGAATTGAGACCACAAAAATCCAGTGGCATTTCTATCACATTCGTCTATAGTTGAACCATTAGGAATGTCTCTTAAATGTTACCCAAGCACACATGTTTTTGGAGACTAAAGTTATTATCAATAGAAAGCAACAAGGCCAGATGGGTTTATTGCACCATATATGACAGAGGACTTTCTAAGTGAGTAGAAAGACATCAGATTAGTGATGTGAAAGGAATCAGATTCTCTGAATCTTAGACTCTTCCAGGAGTAAGAAAGAATTGTTGAGATACCTCGGTATGATTGGATATTACCGGAAGTTCTGTGAAAATTTCTCCACCATAGCCGCTCCTATGACGAGTTTGCTATCAAAGAGCAAGAAGTGGGAGTGGAATGGAACAGCACAAGAAGCATTTAAAAAGACCAAAAGACTGTTGACCGAGGCGCCTGTACTAGTGTCACCAGATTTTGGAGCGCCGTTTACGTTATTTGTAGATGCCAGTGATATAGGGGGTGGAGCTGTACTGACGCAGCAGAATGATGGAATTTACCGCCCCGTGTCCTTCTTCTCGAAGAAGTTCGTTAAGCACCAGAGGTCGTACAGTACGGTCGAGAAAGAGACTTTGGCCCTGGTGATAGCATTGAAACATTTTGAAGTGTATGTGAGTGGGGGGAGGACACCCAGTGACGGTGTATACAGACCATAATCCCCTAGTTTCCTGAGGAAAATGAAGCATGCGAACCAGAGAAAACCAGATGAAAACCAGAGAAAACCAAATAAAAACCAGATGGTTTTTATTGCTCCAAGAGTATGACCTGGTGATAACGCACATAAGAGGGCGAGACAATGTAATAGCTGATGCGTTATCTCGAGCCTAGCCACTAGAATAATTCTCAAAAACAAGGGGGAGGGAGTGTTATGATCCCAGGTAGCCGAAAAACGAGTCTCCCCTTGAGAATTATTCTATCAAGCCTGACCTAACTAGAAGGTCCAAGAAATATGGAGGTGAAGACACCGATGTAAAATAGTTGGTTGGATTTGATGAACAATTTGAGATTATGGGCAGTAAATAAGAAAATAGATAAATGACTGGTTAGGAGATGTGGTATTTTGCTGGAGGCGTGAGGCTCGTTTCTGGAGGGCTTTGACATCACTTGAGTGCCAGACATCGCAGGGGGAAGCCATGCTCCATTTGAGTTCCTGTCAGAAAGGAACCCCTGGTGATATATCTCCAAGAGAAGAGAAGTGTGCAGACGTGCCAGCTGTGGAATCGAGCTGGGAACGTTATGGTCTCAAGTCCTGGACGGCGAGGAGTGTTTATTAAGCCGCCCTGAGACATTATCGTGGGCCGTGGGAGTGCCCTGACCAGACTCTGTCAGAGGGAAGAGCGCCCTCGACCAGACAATCTGTGGTAAGCACGATTTTTAGCTAGTCTATAGCAATTACTTGTAGTTGGTTGTGTGCCCAGCGACAGTAGCAATGTTTATTGATAAGTTAGACATGTTTTGATAAGGCAGAAGGCCTAAAATCAGAGAGAGGAGAGGGAGGAACACGGAGCGACGTCCGTCCCCTCTGAGCGCTGGCAAGTGACTGAGGGAGCCCAGCTCTTGATGGAGGAGGACCCTCCTAGAGTGAGTGAGGGCCGCCAGGCAAGGCGGAGCATGGACCAGCCCAATGGGGGAGTCCACTCTCACAGTATGTAGAGAGCTGATAGATGTTGGAGGCAAACATATTGTGTGATCATTTTTGTTTATGTGTTTAGGGGGAAACATTTTTATTGGCGTGTCAATGGGTTGCAAGTTTGACTTTGGGGAAGAAGTTGCTGAGAACTTCGAAGTCAACACAGAGGGAGTAGTTGATGAGACTCCAAGGTAGTGGAGGAGTGGACCTCGAGCTGTGAGGAGAAGCAGTGAAGAGGAGTGTCACGTGCTTCTGTAGAGGTGGTGAAGCACCATAGTTGCTCAAGGAGGACTTCATGGTAGCAGCCTGGAGGAGCTGCAGAGGATCCTGGTAGTTAAACCCGGAAGAACCTGAAGAGATCAGGGTAGTGAACTTCCAGATGTGGAAGGGAAATTCTAAATGATTACTTGTAGGGAGGCGTTAGAGTGTTTGTCATTAGCGTGCAAGACACAGTGAGAGGTGAGTGATTGTTTGCCATTTTTGTCCCAAGGAGTGTTTATACTGAAGTATAGAGTTACGGTCGTAGGCTGGATTACCTACAGATGTATGTGTTCGAGGACTGATAAAGTGATCGATTGATCATTGTTATATATCAAGGAACATTTATACATATATATATATATGTTATTGCACTCATACGCTGATTTTCCTTGTACATGTTTATATATATATATAAACTCTCTTGCTGATAGTGCAACATTGTATTATAGGACTTGACCTACTTGAGGAGGTTGGTAATATTAGGTGGTGAATCAGGAGATAGGATACCACTTGATAAGCTGATGATAGAGTTCTGATGGTGTTGGAGTGCAACCTGACCAAAATAGTATAGAGTGTAGGATTCATTATTATTATATGTGTATATGTATTGTGTATGTGCTCTGTCCAGTAAATTTATTCAAATTTGCTGGTGTTTGACCTTGTCCTAATGAGGCTTCCCATGAAATAGTACAGAAGGAGAGAGAGAAAGAACCAAGAACCACCGCTGTGGACAGGGTAGGATGGAAAACTAGTAAGTTAAAGGGAATTGAGGAGATCATATCACATAAGGAGAGAGTGGGGAGTCACAGTGGCTCGAGTGGGTGTGTGCACGTGACAACGAGGCTAAGTGTTGGAGCCGCATCCCCTAAATGTGTGACGTTGATCCCCCTCTCCAAGAGCCAGAAGCGCCTAGTGTGATCTCCTAGTGAAGTATCTTGAGGTTATCTTGAGATGATTTCGGGGCTTTAGTGTCCCCGCGGCCCGGTCCTCGACCAGGCCTCCACCCCCAGGAAGCAGCCCGTGACAGCTGACTAACTCCCAGGTACCTATTTACTGCTAGGTAACAGGGGCATAGGGTGAAAGAAACTCTGCCCATTGTTTCTCGCCGGCGCCTGGGATCGAACCCAGGACTACAGGATCACAAGTCCAGCGTGCTGTCCGCTCGGCCGACAGGCTCCCTGAAAAGTATAAGCACTCTACCGAGTTGTGGGTTGGGTTGTCCAGAAAGAAGGATCAACAACGACTGAGTTCAACAATGTGATATGTTAGAAACATATAAAATACTCAAGGGAATTGACAGAGTGGAAATAGACGAAATGTTCACAGAAAAGAGTTATAGAACGAGGGGGGGGGACCTGGGTGGAAGCTGGAAACTCAGATGAGTCACAGAGATGTTAGGAAGTTTTCTTTTAGCGTGAGAGTAGTGGAAAAATGGAATGCTCTTAAGGAACAGGTTGTGGAAGCAAATTCTATTCATAATTTTAAAACTAGATATGACAGAGAAATATGACCGGGGTCATTGCTGTAAGCAACCGATTCAAGAGTCAATGCTCGATCCTGCAGGCACAAATAGGTGAGTACTAATAGGTAAGTACACAAACATGGCGGTGGAAACAGGAGGCCAGACACCGGATACAGAATGGGAGATGAAGTACTTCCTGAAACGGACAGAGAGAAAGATCTAATTAATATAACACCAAAACTGTCTCCTGAAGCCCACATAAAAAGAATTACATCTGCGGTATACGCGAAGCCTTCAGGAACCTGTGTAAGGAATCATTCAGAATCTTGTATACGGCACATGTAAGACTAGAGTATGCAGCCCCAGCATAGAGCCTTGTCTAGCACAAGACGAAGCTTGAAAAGTTTGCCACTAGGCTAGTCCCAAAACTAAGAGGCATGAGTTACGAGGAAAGGCTGCGTGAAATACACCTCACGACACTGGAAGACAGAGGAGTAAGGGAAGACATGATCACTACCTACAAAATTCTCAGAGGAATTGACAGGGTAGATAAGGATAAAAAGTTTAAAACGGGTGGTACTCGAACATGGGGACACAGGTAGAGACTGAGTACCCAAATGAGCCACAGGGATGCTAGAAAGAACTTTTTCAGTGTCAGAGTAGTTAACAGGTGGAATGCATTAGACAGCGAAGTGATGGATGCTGACTCTATACACAGTTTCAAATGTAGATATGATAGAGCCCAGTAGGCTTAGGAATCTGAACACCAGTTGATTGACAGTTAAGAGGCGGGACCAAAGTGCCAGAGTTCAACCCCCGCAAGCACAACAAAGTGTTTACACACACACACACCACTCCCGTTGCCAACAACAGGACACGTAGCGTCGCTACCACTCCCGCTGTCAACAACGGGACTACCACTCCCGTTGTCCGAGGTAGGCCTTGTCTCATTTTGCGCCGCTCTTCATTATCTCGAGGAGGGCGTCTTCGCACCTTTCGATGTTTGCCGCATCATACCCTTAGATCTCTGCTCTCCCTTCACACCAATTGAGCCAGATAAGTACGTTGAATTGGACCTCAAGATCTTAGATTCTTTTTCCTTTAAAGCCAATAATTGCACCCTAAAACTTTCTGGGGCAGGTTATCCACGACGTAATCGTTTTGTTTAAGTCTTTGTTTGTCCTTGTTGTTGTTGTTGTTGCTTTTGTTGTTGTTGCTTTTGTTGATGTTGTTGTTGTTGTTGCTTTTGTTGATGTAGGTGTTGTTGTTGTTATGGGTGTTGTTGTTGTTGTTGTATTGGGTGTTGTTGTTGTTGTTGTGGGTGTTGTTGTTGGTGGTGATGCACCTGTCTGTTTTTGGGTTTTAACGGTATGTGAGGGTGTGTGATCAGGCTTCGTGGGAGAGAGATTTAGCTTCGTGGAAGTAGTACTCCCTACTAGAGTGGGCGTAGAGTGTACGCCTGACCCACTGTTAAGGCAGAGATAGAGAAGAACGGAGACGAAAATCACTGCTATTTTCTAGCTGAACCATCCTTCGGGAGGCTGGGTCTTGGGCTCCTCTCCCACCTGCAGCAGGAAGGCCTTGAGGCCCTCCACCTGCATGCGTGTGTGTTGTTGCCGCCGGTGTGTGCCCACTAGAGGCAGGTGGTCCAGGAGGGAGTCTAGCCGTTGATCCTGTAGGAGTGAAGGGTCACAAGTGGGCAGAGGTGGGAGCAGGTTGAGATCGACAGCAACCTGCCGCGCCTGGCGTCCTACTCCAGTGTTGTCCTCTTGGTAGTCCTTCACCTACTGCCGCAGCTGGAGCAGTTGGTTCCTGCTCTAGGATTCCCCCGCCATTTGCCACTGGGCACATTTTCCCATCATCCCCACCACTAACACTACCACAATAATAATCTTACTCATCTTTCCTCTGGAAATATCTATTAGGCAGAGGAAACAATCAGGAAAAACACCAAGCAACCAGACTAAGGTCTATAAAAGATGGTTTAATCTGTGAAAAGAGTGATGGGGTTAGATGACTATCAGAGATGGAGGAAATATAGTTAGCTTGGAAGTGTTGAGGTTTGGCCCGGGTGGCGGGACCCGTCCAGGATCACCACCACAAAGGCAGGGTCCTACAGCTGGACAATGTCACACCAATACTTCATTGTATTGAAGTTCAATAGTTCTTTGTTGTAGTGTTCATTGTTGTAGTGTTCATTGTTGTAGTTGTTGTTGTGTCCGTTGTTGTAGTGTTCATTGTTGTAGTTGTTGTTGTTGTGTCCGTTGTTGTAGTGTTCATTGTTGTAGTGTTTGTTGTTGTAGTGTTCATTGTTGTAGTTGTTGTTGTTGTGTCCGTTGTTGTAGTGTTCATTGTTGTAGTGTTTGTTGTTGTAGTGTTCATTGTTGTAGTGTTCGTTGTTGTAGTGTTCATTGTTGTAGTGTTCATTGTTGTAGTGTTCATTGTTGTAGTGTTTGTTGTTGTAGTGTTCATTGTTGTAGTGTTCATTGTTGTAGTGTTCATTGTTGTAGTGTTTTTTGTTGTAGTGTTCATTGTTGTAGTGTTCATTGTTGTAATGTTCATTGTTGTAGTGTTCGTTGTTGTAGTGTTCATTGTTGTAGCGTTTGTTGTTGTAGTGTTCATTGTTGTAGTGTTCATTGTTGTAGTGTTTGTTGTTGTAGTGTCCGTTGTTGTAGTGTTCATTGTTGTAGTGTTCATTGTTGTAGTGTTCATTGTTGTAGTGTTCGTTGTTGTAGTGTTCATTGTTGTAGTGTTCATTGTTGTAGTGTTTGTTGTTGTAGTGTTCGTTGTTGTTGTGTTAGTTGTTGTAGTGTTAGTTGTTGTAGTGTTTGTTGTTGTTGTGTTCATTGTTGTAGTGTTCATTGTTGTAGTGTTTGTTGTTGTAGTGTTTGTTGTTGTAATGTTTGTTGTTGTAGTGTTTGTTGTTGTAGTGTTCATTGTTGTAATGTTTGTTGTTGTAGTGTTTGTTGTTGTAGTGTTTGTTGTTGTAGTGTTCGTTGTTGTAGTGTTTGTTGTTGTAGTGTTTGTTGTTGTAGTGTTTGTTGTTGTAGTGTTCATTGTTGTAATGTTTGTTGTTGTAGTGTTTGTTGTTGTAGTGTTCATTGTTGTAGTGTTCATTGTTGTAGTGTTCATTGTTGTAGTGTTCATTGTTGTAGTGTTTGTTGTTGTAGTGTTCGTTGTTGTAGTGTTCGTTGTTGGTGTACTAGTAGTGGTGTACTAGTTGTGGGGGAAAACCTGACTCCAATAACTAATAATTAAATATATACTTCGATAGCTATGAAGGACCTCCACTTTTATAGAAAAAGTGGAAAACAAAATAAGACAATGGAAAAACTGATCCCAAGAACTAGTGTCCTATGGATCTTAGTGAAACTGTATTTCTTATATAAATGGAGTCAAATTAATTCGTCCTCCAGCAATTCTTCGTCCTCCAGCTGCTGCTTGAAAGGCGTTGACTTTGGAATTGCAGATATGCTAGTCTGGGACACGGCTATTATGCCAGATAACGTGGCACCGCTCTACTGGTCGTGGGAGCGAAATAAGTAAGATCAAAATGTAGCTCTGCTAAACGCTATCAATGGCGTCCGAGCCGTGCTATCTCGTCCTCTCGTGACGCTCTCCCGTCTTCCTCATTGCACATGCGCGGCTCTCGATAGACATCTCGAGCGTAAATGGATATGTATATATCGCAATTGACTAAGGAAGGAAGAGGTAGTGACGAGTATTAATATCACATTATATTCTTCTATGATAAATTAGAATTTTGCATAATATAAATTAATTTATTAAAGTTGTGCAGCTAATCGATGAAATTAAAGTAAAATCATTTACATTAAAGTAATTTCCTCTAGAATGATTAATGTCAACTAAATAAGGGAGTTCCAGTAAGTAGTAGTATACTACGAAATTAAACTTATTAGTAAGAATTATTTTTAGTAAAGGATATGATAAACTGGACTCTGTTATAAATCCAACTAAATGTGGAGAGAATTCATGTTACTGCCTGTCGTTCCTCACGTCGTCACGCTGACTAGGAAGAATCTGGCAATATGTTTAAATAAATCATGATAATGATTAAATCTATAAGTTAGTAATTTTAGTAACTACTGGTGGTTAATACAAAGGTTGCATAAAATACAAAGATGTATAAAATGTTGGTTATTTCCAACATAACTCCGGGGAGAGAAAACTCGGGTCGTAGTTCAGGTATTAGTACAAATGTACACCTGTTTCTCTATCCTGAAGTTATATTCATGGGTTAGTAGGTTAGTACGCACCTAATGAATGTCCCGAATCTGTGGTAGATGACTCTAAGTCAACATAAGGACGTAAATAAACATTGAAAATTATTGCATAATTCCTTTGTAAGAGACAGAAGGATATTAACAAAAATAAATTATGAATAATTGGTTCATTTAAGATTAAGGAGACCTCATCAATACAGTGAAGCTACTGTCCAGGGTCACTATGACTCGTAACTAATTACTGGACATCAACTCATCACTGCATCAGCGTGGTCACCTCAAGTTTAATTGATAAGTTATCTACTCCTGAATAGAATCAAAATATTGTTTAAGTTTCTGTTTGCAGTTCTGAGCAGCGACTCTTGATGGTCTTGTTCTCGGTTGAGTAGAATCATTGTTCTCTGAAACTTGGGTTACAGGTATATCTGTAGAACACTCGTGTTCTGCTAACTCTAAAGGTATTAATTTCTCTAGTGTTTTCAAGGTAGTAGTGCCTCGACACTGAACTTTTAACAATTTGTAAAATACCATGTCGGTCAGGATGGATGTCAACAATTTTACCTATAGGCCAATCTGACTTGGGTCCATCACTGTCTACTAGGTCAAGACCAACTGGTTTAAGTTGAACTTTATTGTATGGGCTTGCAGCTCCATAATGATATTCTCTTAAAGCAGTTAAATATTCACGTGTCCAGACCTCATTCCATTTCTCTATTACTCCTGAAAGGTGTCTATAACTCTCCACCAAGTCACTTGCTTTGACACATGAAGGGTCAGCTGGATCCTCGTCTCCTAGAGATATTAGAGGGCTCAGAAGACCACCATGAATCAAATGAGAGGGGCTTAGGGGTTCTCTTTGGGAGAAATCTTCTGCTAAGTAGGTTAGAGGTCTGTTACACACAGTGATCACACTAACGTGATGCATCAAATGAACAAATCCACAAGGGCCGTGACGAAGATTCGAACCTGCGTCCGGGAGCATCCCAGACACTGCCTTAATCGACTGGGCTACGACAGGGTAAAAGGGTTGAAACCGAAGTTCTACTGAACTTACTGGATCCCGTAGCCTCTCCGAGGCACAAACCAGGATTTTACACAACCCCCCCGCCCCCATGCACCCTAGCTATGTCAATAGGCCGTTCTCCCTCTTCGCCCTTACATCATTACACACAGAGATCACACTAACGTGATGCATCAAATGAACAAAGGGAGAACGGCCTATTGACATAGCTCGGGTGCAGGGGGGGTTGTGTAAAATCCTGGTTTGTGCCTCGGAGAGGCTACGGGATCCAGTAAGTTCAGTTGAACCTCGGTTTCAACCCTTTTACCCTGTCGTAGCTCGGTCAGTTAAGGCAGTGTCTGGGATGCTCCTGGACGCAGGTTCGAATCCTCTCTCACGGCCCTTGTGGATTTGTTCAGAGGTCTGTTGTTGACTTGTGCTTCAATTTCCACGACAAGGGTCTGTAACTCGGTGAGATTAATTTTCTGCCGGTGTAACGTTTTTCTTAGGTATTTCTTAACAGTTCCCACCATTCTTTCGTAAAAACTGCCGTGCCATGGTGCTCTTGGAGGAATAAATTTCCAATAGCATTGTCTCTGTTTGAGCACAGAGTGTACTTCTGGATGGTTCCATATTTCTTGTAAGCAAGCTTCTCCTGCCACGAAGTTAGATCCATTATCCGAGATCATTAATTTTGGGCAAGACCTTCGTGCAGCAAATCTGCGAAAGGCTTGCAGAAAGGCTTCTGCACTCATGTCAGAAGCGACTTCTAAATGTACTCCGCGTGTGGTAGCACACGTGAGAAGGCAAATGTAGGCTTTCACTGGAATCTTTTCCGGTGTGCCTGTTAAAATTAGTGCTCCTGTATAGTCGACACCTGTGGTTTCAAAGGGACGAAGGTGGACGACTCGCTCCTTAGGTAGGGGCGGTGGACCTGGATAAGGACACACTCGAGCATCATATCTCTTGCAGATTACACAAGACTTGATTAAAGAATTGACAGTTTGGCGACCTTGGGGAAGCCGAAAACGTTGTCTGATTTCAGTAAGAGTATCTAATACTCCACCATGCAATGTATTATGCTCATGGTAATGTAAAACTATGAGTTTAGTAATGATGTGGTGACGTGGAAGAAGTATAGGATTCTTCGTATCTAAATTTATTTCTGCGTGTAGCAGATGTCCGCCGCATCTCAAAATGTTATAGTTGTCTGAGTCAAGCCAGATACCCAGAGACTTACTCAACCTTTCTGGGAGATGTTCATATTCCTTCCCATAAGTCTCTTGTTGAGCTTGTTTGACCCAATATTTGATGGAACTAGGAAATCGATACTTGATCCCCATCTTGTTGATGAAATCAAATACCATTTCTGTAACTCTTAGTAATTTGCTTAAATTGGAATAACGGTGAGGATTGATAGCTAAAATTCGAGGGGGTTCTGGATCCACAACAGAGGGTAGTGATATTGGTCACAATGACTTGCGGCTTCTGTTGGGGCCACTGACCACTAACTAGCCATTGGGGTCCATTAAACCATATCTCGGTTTTAACTAATTGCTTTAAAGTCAAACCTCTGGATAAATAGTCAGCTTGATTGTCCTTGGTTGGGACATGTCTTAATTTATAACCAGCAAACAATTCTCGAATTTCCCTTACTCGATTGCTGACATAGGGAGTTTTGTTGTCGTTTTTTACCCTCTGCAATTCTGCCTCATTGTCTGACCACACTACTATTTCACCAAGGTGAACATTACTGAGGGTTTTGATCAGGCAATGAGCCAGTCTTACACCTACTAATAAGGCAGTTAATTCTATTTGGGGTAGTGACCCCCTTTTAATCAGGGCTACCCTTGCCTTAGATGTAAGCAAAAATGATTGTTGAGTATTAACTAGATAGGCTACTGAGCCATACGCTTTTCCTGAAGCATCGCAGAATACATGTAAATTTGTGGGTAAATTTAGTCCTAAGGTATTTCGGGGAAACTGTAGAATACTAAGTTTGTTGTAATCAGGAATCAACTGCAGCCATTTTTCTTTGAGATCCTCCAGCAACGTTTCATCCCACCTCAAATTCCTTTCCCAGCACTCCTGCATAAGGAGTTTACCCTTAATTAGAATAGGACTGAGTGGGCCTAAAGGGTCAAATGGCTTGCTGACATAGGAGAGTAATTTTCTCATAGTTAGAGGTGAATGATTGAAATCCACCGACTTGATATTCAATTCGTCTGTGGAAGTATTCCACTAAGACTTTCAATTTGTGAGGTACCTTATAATCAGGGAATTCTTCCTCGATTATTTGGTTGAGTTGTTTATTATTGGAGGCCCACAACTGTAGGGGCATGTTAGCTCCCAACAGTTCACGATTAGCCTCATGGTAGATTTCCACTAGTTTATTCTCATCATTAGTGGTTCCTTGAAAATTGTCAACGTATAAATTGTTGCTAATCTCAGTCTTGTAGGGGCTATTAGACTTCTTAAGATGTTTATCCAGAGTAGCCTGGAGTAAGAATGGTGAAGATGTCGCTCCGAACAGTACTGAGGCAAAACTATAAGTAATGATTTCGCTATTAGGATCCTGTGGATCTTTCACTTAGAGAAATTTAGTAAAATCACGATCCATCTCTTGTAAGCCTACTCTTAAAAAGGCCTCACTAATGTCGGCCGTATAGGCGAAAACACCAGAGCGAAATCATAATAAGACATCTTGTAGTCTTTGGGTTAGGCTAGGTCCAGTTTGTAGACAATCATTTAGTGACACGCTGTCTGCCTTTAATTTGGCACTACAATTAAATACAATCCTGATTGGTGTTGTAACTGAATCTTTCAGGACAGCATGATGTGGCAAATAATGGCCTGTCTTATGGTTGTCTTCTTCAACAACTTCTATAAATTTGTTAGTAAGTTGTTGCTGTATTAAAGCATGATACAGTTGCAATTTATCTGGTTGCTTCCGTTACCTAGCTAATTGAGAATTTAATTGGGTTGAGGCCATGAAATAATTTAGTGGAAGCTGTGGGTGGTTCAGCTTCCACGGGAGTCTCACCCAATATTGATTATCATGGAAAATCACAGTATAAAGATACTGTTGATACGTCCATGTGTCATCTGGACTGCATTGATCAGGGACTATGCCTAAGGTGTCCAAATCCCATAATTTGTGAACAGGGGGATTGGACTCATCATCCTCAGTTTCGTCTCTGTCATGTAGTGGTGACTGCTCTAGGCCTAGTCACGCCACTATTGAATTAGTTGGTCGATTACTAGTAGATTTAGAATGTTGTTGGATCAACACCGGTCATGTGAGTACTTTACCCCCAGCTGACAGTAACAAGTTTACACCTCGTTGCCTGGTGCATCCAGTAATAAATCTATAATAAAAGTCAGCTAAAATAAGAATACCTACATCGTTGAGACAGTCTGTATTTATTTTATGATCCGCTAGCCTAATACCGCTGCGTTTAAGAAATTTGACTGTTTGAGCAAGACCTGTAACATGTAAATCTGAGGGGATCTTGTAAACGACTATGGCTTGAATTGGGCTGGTGCAGCCTCCTAAACGTATCAAGACTTTAACAACCTGGTAGTCACGAGGTCCACTATTGGTTAGAAACCCAGAGATATTCAAATTCACTCGAGCAATAGGCTTCAGTCTCAACTAATCAACTAGCTGTTGAGAAATAAAGGTTTTCTGTGAACCTTGGTCAAAGAGACCACGAGTGGAAATTCTAGATCCCTTATTAATTAATTTTAATTCAACTGTTGGTAACGTAGTTGTGTTATTCGACTCTGTTGCAAGTACACTTATGTCTTGATGCACCTAGCAATACTGTACAGAAGTAAATTTTGCAATTTTCTTTTGAGGATTGGTTGATCTTGACTGATCACTACCGCACAAGGAGTAATGGTGTCTACCCTTGTGGCACTTGTTGCACATACGTAAGGAAACAGTACAGCTATTGGGGTCATGAGGACCCGTGCACCTTGTGCATCTGTGTAACTCTTGCAAACGATGAATTCGGTTGTTATGGTCTGGATAAGTACTACACTTATAAGTAAGATGTTCATTATTGCAGAACAAACACCTTTTCAATGTAGGAGAAGTCGTAGGAGTGGTGATCACTACAGTGTTTATAGGGTTCACTGTGTATGTACCTACATTTCCAGATTTATTGAAATCTGGTTTTACTACAGTAGTTGCAGTACGTTGGGGTTTAGGATGAGAGTTAGTAGAGAAGTTTGAAACACTCTTCCCATCTTGGTTGGCTCTTTGTCTTTCGACTAGGGTATGTAAACCTTCTGTAATTTCATTCATGGTCAGAGAGGTTTTATGGTACATAGTACACAATTTATCTAAAGTTTCTCTTGGTAATTTGCGCCTTACAACTACTACTACGTAGCATCCATTCAGCAGTCTGAATTTGGACTTCAAGGTTTAAGGCCTGGAGTAAAGATTCTAGCTCTAGTCTGAAAGTTTGGAGAGAATCTGTAGAATTATTAGCAGATGGTAAATCCAGCAATTTTTGGACTAAGATAGTAATAGTCCTTTCCTTGTTATCGTAGTTGCTCTAAAGCAATTGAACAGCTAGGTCGTAACCGTCACTGGTCAGTGTTATGTTAGAGATTACCTTCAAGGCTTCATTTCGTAACAAGCCTTGTAAATAAGTGAACTTGGTTGTTTTAGGGATGTTAGTTTTAGAGTCTACTGCATCCACGAATTTACTCCAGAAATCATCCCAACTCTCATTCTCGTTACCAGAGAATGTGGGTATATTGATCTGAGGTAATTTGACATCAGGATCTGGATGTGCAGTAGAGGCTGTTGTTAATTTGTTTTTAGCAATTTGCTTTTTAAAGGGTTGAAGTTTAACCTGTACATCATCTTCGTACTGGGCTAAATCATTTACAATGTCCTCAAGTTCAGTTTCACCTATTGAGGTTTGGTAAAGTTCTGTCAAGTACAGATTCATATGTTGCTTAATATGCTTGAATTTACCTTCAGCAACTTGAAGTAAGTCCTCTAATTCAATGTAGTCAACAGGTGACTGTTGTGACAGATTTTGACACTTGGTAATCTGTCGGGTCAAATGACCTTTCAGAACGATAAGGGCCCTTTTCATTTTGTCAGCCGCTTCCATTTTGCTGGGTAAGGGCTGGCCTGATAGTAAATATTTGTTACTGATGTAACTGGGATATTGGCTCATTCAATGGAGTTCAATATCAATATAATAGCCTAATGTATTTAAATAGACTATACTACCTCGTTTAGAGGTTAATTTATCTACCTAACAATGGATAGCTAATATTTTGAGTAGAACTCGAATGCCACTATTGGATTTTCGTCCGGTTGGCTCTTCAATTATCACCATTCGATCCAACAGTGAACATTCGGCAGTACTCAAAAAAAATAATACACGAAATAATATGTTAAAAGCACAAAAAGGGTTTTGGCTATCCCACCCCAAATCAGGGTCAGCACAATCTAAATAATATGTATGTACACCAGTACTATCTAGTACAGTACTCGCTAAATAATTCCTACCTAGGAATGACTAAATGGTTTAGGCTGCATTTGTACAAACATTAGTACAATTACATTCTAAATATCCGATCTCATCAAAGGTTGGCATATATGCAATGGTGCAGTAATATAGATATATGGTGCTATGTTTTTGGGATTTTTTGTTTTGATATATATGTTTGTGCTTAGAAATACAAGTAAAATTATAAACATATAACACTAAGTTTGACTTGCTTGCCACAACCATTTGTGATGATTAATAGTATTGACTAATTTGTTGATCATATGGGTCCTGGCCTCTCCTGACAGATGTACACTGTCTGAGGTCAAGCCCTGTTGATATGGTCTGGCAGTGAAATGAATATAAGTGGCTTCCAACCTCACTCTTTTTCTCAGCCTAAAGTTTATGTATTTCGCCGAACGCTGTTAATATTCGGGACTTACTCTCCAACGGTTATCACTTCTCAGTTGGCGAGGTTCTACCAATGTGAATACCACAGAGTTGCTGACTTGTTTAGAGGAACTGATAATAGTTTTTATATGGTTAATTATTTCGGCTGGTTGGTGAGTGGGATGGATGTCATTGCCACCTAGATAAATTATGGTTATATGGTGAGGCCATTCTAATGCTGCTGTTAATATTGGATTGTTGTATAAATTGTGAGCAGTCGCTCCAGGTGACCTAAAAATTCTCACCTCAGTGTGAGTTCTAGGTCTAAGGGTTGTGGGCAATTGGCTATGTCCCACTAAGGATACTTTATGCATAAGTATTAATAGAAATGTTGATAATAATTAATAAGTTTTAGGCTGTAATATGGGCAGTCTTCTGACAGCTGTAAATAATGAAATATACTGGTAACTATTGACCAGACCACACACTAGAAGTTGAAGGGACGACGACGTTTCGGTCCGTCCTGGACCATTCTCAAGTCGATTGTGAAGAGGAGGTAGAGACAGGCAATAAATAGGTAAGAGAGAGCTGAGGAGGAAAGTAAGGTGTAGGGGATAGTAGTAATAATAAGAACTGAAGGGCCTATTGGCCTATACGAGGCAGCTCCTATTATAACCACCGAATGTGAAGGAGATAGTAATAGGAATAAGAAGAGGATAGCAAGGGAGCGTAGGAGAAGACAATGAACAGAAAAAGGGAAGAAGAGAGAAAGAAAAGGAAAGAGAAAAAAAGATAAATGGAAGAGGTAAGCTTATGTTAAGTCACGTTTGTTAGAAAGATTAGAGCATTTGAGTATATACTGTGAAAGGGAAGAGTCCACAGCAACAAAGCCAGGACTCAAGTTCATGTTGGGTACATTGTGTATCAGAGCCGATTCTACAAGACGGCGTCTGTGTAGAGTAGAGGCAGGAAAGATTATTTTGGAGGAAGACCAATCAATGGGATGATTAGAATCCCTCACATGGCAGAAGAGAGCATTGTTAGTGTCTGCAGACTTAACACTTCTCTTGTGTTCTTTAAGTCTGTCATTCAGTGTACGGCCAGTTTCACCAAAGTATTGGAGAGGACAAGATGAACAGGAAATAGAGTAGACACCAGCAGCATTAGAAGCAGGAGGAGCAGTGTGAACTAGATTGCTACGAAGTATGTTAGTTTGTCGAAAGGCGAGTTTAATGTCAAGAGGAAGAAAGGTATTGGTAAAAGTTTTGAGTTCAGTTACTACGTGCATGTGTTTTATGCCCGGCAACCCCGTACTTGCTTCCGGTGTGGCTTGTTGGGGCATCAGGCTGCCGGGTGTACTGCTGATCCGGTCACTCCTGTGAACTTGTTCCATGAGGAGGATTTCCCGCCGCTCCCTCTGGAGGAGGACTCCGGGGGTGAGGAGGTGAGCGTCCCGTTCGCTGCTGCAGCTTCCCCGGCGGCGCCTGCCGTTCCTCCGGTTGTTGCTGTCCCTCCTCCGGTTCTTGAGGTACCGTCGATTGGTCTGCCAGATCCAGTCGCTGTCCCAGCTGCTCCCGTGGGCCTTCATGGAGCTCCCTGTGTGACTTCGCTGTCTTCTCCCTCGTCTTCTGATGCTGCGCCTGGCCCTGTGTCCGTGACTCGGGTCCCGGATGTGCTTGGTGCTGGGGTGACTGCAGTGCCTCCTGCTGTGTGTGGCCCGGTTCCCTCTGTGGTAGAGGCTGCTGCCGTCCTGGCGTCGGTTCCTTCGGCTCGTGGTACCCGTGTTTCTGGGTCACTTACCGGCTCTGACGATATCCGGCCGGTGCCCAAACGTTCCCGGCGTTCGTCTTCTTCCTGGGCCGACGCTGGTGACTTCAATGACTGTGGGGCTTCGGATGTTGACAGTGTGGATACGAATGCGCCGATGTCTCCGCGGTTCGTGGTGGCGGAGGTCCATGTGCCTGCCGGTGCTGGTGTCTGTGTCTCGGACGTGCCTTCAGTTCTTTCTCCGCCGGGGGACTCTCAACAGTGGGGGGTGGTGGCTTCTGCTGCCAGGGATGGTGTGGACGCTGGTGCTGGGCGTGGCCTGGTGGTGACGTTACGGAAGGATGCGCGCCGTCTGGGTTCCCTGCTGTCGTCTGGTGGTGTGCCCGGGGCCGCGAGTACCCCTGTGGTGCGGGTGCGCGTTGGGGCCCGGGGGGACGTGTTGCCGGCGTCTGTGATGCCACCGGGTCACTGGTCGAAGATTGCCGAGTTACTGCTGTCTGACGGACCGGAGTGCTTTCGTGGGGGGCAAGTTCCCTTCCTGTGGGGGCGAGTGACGACTTCTCGCCTCATGAGTTCTACCATCTGAGTCCCCAGTTTGCAGGTGTTTGTTGCCCCGGTTCCGGATGTTATGGCGTCCCCGGTGGATGGACGAGACCCTTGGCAATGGGTGCTCTGAGAGGCGTTCAATGTAAGATTCCCGCGGGCCACGTTCCCGGGCAAGTATGTGCTCTGATTTCTTGTGGTTCTATTATGTGCTTCTGCCTCTCCCTTTGTGCGTAGCTTTGCCATGTGGCATATTAGTTTCTAGTGCTTGGCGTCACTCGTTTCGCGTCTTGGCTTAGCATTTCGCCTTTCCTGGCTTTGCGATTCACCCTTAATGGGTACGTTGGGGCGCATCCGATCCCACGATCGTCGTCGCCACTAACTCAACAACAACACTGAGGGTGGGACCTTTCTCCGTATGCTAGGCTGCCATTTTTATGTACCTTTATTTTTTATTTAAATCTCAACATAAACAAAGTATAGCATGATAATCATTTTATACTTTGTAACAACTCTTTTCCTTGCTGGTAATATAATTTGGAACATATGTACATATAAATACATGAACGCAAAAAATGAACCAAAATATGGCATTGCGGAATGACGTGACGGTTTGACCACAACATCCTTTGTCCTCACTATGCCTGGTGGTACGGGGTGGTGTGGGTGGTGATTGTACAGGGTGGTGTGGGTGGTGATTGTACTGGGTGGTGATTGTACAGGGTGGTGTAGGGGGTGATTGTACAGGGTGGTGTGGGTTACCTTGAGGGGCTTCCGGGGCTTAGCGTCCCCGCGGCCCGGTCGTCGACCAGGCCCCCTGGTTGCTGGACTGATCAACCAGGCTGTTGGATGCGGCTGCTCGCAGCCTGACGTATGAGTCACAGCCTGGTTGATCAGGTATCCTTTGGAGGTGCTTATCCAGTTCTCTCTTGAACACTGTGAGGGGATTGCCAGTTATGCCCCTTATGTGTAGCAGAAGCGTGTTGAACAGTCTCGGGCCTCTGATGTTGATAGAGTTCTCTCTCAGAGTACCTGTTGCACCTCTGCTTTTTGACGGGGGTATTCTGCACATCCTGCCATGTCTTCTGGTCTCATGTGATGTTATTTCTGTGTGCAGGTTTGGGACCAGCCCCTCTAATATTTTCCATGCGTAAATTATTATGTATCTCTCCCGCCTGAGCTCAAGGGAGTACAGATTTAGGCTCTTTAGTCGGTCCCAATAGTTTAGATGTTTTACTGAGTGGATTCTAGCAGTAAAGGATCTCTGCACGCTCTCCAGGTCAGCAATTTATCCAGCTTTGAAAGGGGCTGTCATTGTGCAGCAGTACTCCACTCTAGAGAGCACAAGCGTTTTGAAAAGTATCATCATCGGTATAGCATCTCTAGTGTGAAAAGTTCTTGTTATCCAACCTGTCATTCTTCTTGCAGTTGTGACGGCTACTTTATTGTGTTCTTTAAAGGTAAGGTCTTCCGACATGAGTACACCCAGATCCTTTACATTGCCTTTTCGTTCTGTTATGATTTGCCTGAGTTTTGTACGTGGTTTCCGTTTTTATATTTTCATTTTCTCCATAGCGCATGAGCTGGAACTTATCTTCGTTAAACACCATATTATTTTCTGTAGCCCATAGAAAGACCTGATCTACATCTGACTGGAGGTTTGCCGTGTCCTCGACGTTGCCTACTCTCATGAAGATCCTAGTGTCATCTGCAAAGGATGATACTGTGCTATAGGTTGTGTTCTTGTCTATGTCCGATATGAGGATGAGAAAAAGTACTGGAGCAAGCACAGTACCCTGGGGGACTGAGCTCTTCACGGTTGATGGGCTAGATTTTATTTTGTTGACTATAACACATTGGGTTCTGTTGGTCAGGAAATTGTAGATCCATCTGCCTATTTTTCCGGTAATTCCTTTTGAACGCATTTTATGTGCAATAACACCATGGTCACATTTATCAAAAGCTTTTGCGTGATCTGTGTAAATTACATCAGCGTTTTGTTTGTCTTCCATAGCATCTAATGCCATATCATAGTGGTACAGCAACTGCGACAGGCAAGAGCGCCCTGTTCTGAAACCATGTTGTCCGGGGTTATGGAGATGTTGTGATTCCATGTATTTTGTGATCTTACTTCTTAGCACTCTCTCAAATTTTTTTTTTAATGTGCGATGTTAGTGCTATCGGTCTGTAATTTTTTGCCTCTGCTCCCAGTTTTTCTGTTTATTATTATTTTTCTGTTTATTTATTATTTGCTCCCAGTTTATCTGTTTATTATTGAAGTTGAATTTGCTGAAATCTCCTCCACCGGGAATCTGGACTAGTTTTGAAGGTCTACTCCCCATGGTTGTCATAACTTCAATTAAGTTGTGATCTGAGTAACAGGTATTTGTAATCATTATGTTCCTGATCAATTCATCATTATTAGTGAAAATGAGGTCCAGCGTGTTCTCCTTCCTAGTTGGTTATACTATTTGCTGGTTTAAGGCAAACCTGTCGCACATCCGTACCAGGTCATTTGCATGTGCCTGTTCATTTAGGCTACTTCCTGGTATTCTTTCTGATATTACTGTTATTCTTTCTGATATTACTGTATTAGCCAGGTGCTTCCATTTCAGGTGCCGTTGGTTGAAGTCCCGAAGCAGGATGATGTTCGGAGCTGGATTTGTGAGGTTTTCCAAGCAGTGTTCTATTGTGGAAAACCTGACCAAGCAGATAACCGAACAAAATAAGGAATTCATGCACCAAAAGACGATGATAACCACTCTTCAGGAAACTGTGAGAGTATTAATAACTGAGTGCAGGCCACACCAACCTGGGGTACCACCATGTGCTCCCATGCGGCCAGTACCCCAGGGGAGACCCCAGCAGGGGGTGTCCCAGCCCTCACACCAGCTGGGCTCTCCCACCACGGCTCCCCACACCCCAGCCTCATCAACACAGTGCGCTATGAACAGAGGTAAACTATTCCACGTAGAAACGCATAGTGCTGTCGATGAGTATTATGGGTCAACTGATCCTGATGATGAACGTAGTGACACTGAGGGTGAGAACTTTAATGGTGATGACGATCAAGATGTTGATACCGGGTCTAATAAACTCTGTTTGAAGGAAAATAGTAGTGGAAATGTTGAAAGTGATTGTGGTAAAGAACAAAGTGAAACCAGTGACGATTGTAGTGATAGTGACAAAGTTCAACTGGACGTGGATGCCCGCCTCGGGCCGCGCACGCCACATCCCAGATGGTTCCGCCGTGACACATTTAAAGAAATGGTGACAGGTGATGTGCTGACTGAAGAGGAAAAGAAGCTGTAATAAAGCACTACAACCGGTATGTAGACATACTTGCTTTTATGAAACTGCAGACTGATAAAGTACAAAAGAACAATGGCGGCCTCTGAATCTCATAAGAACAAGTACAGTGTCATCAAGATACTCAGTTGGAATATTGCTTCTCTTAGAAAACGGTATTCAGATCTCCATCATAAGGTTATGACTGAAAACATAGATATTGTCTGCCTCCAAGAAACCCTAACTCCCGCAGGTAAAACCCCGCAGAATTTGCCTAGTTATCAGTGTTATAATCCCAGATCAAAAAATACGTGTCTTATGTATGTTAAAAAATCCCTGCCGCATGAGCCACTCCCCGCCCAACAACGAGAGGGGTTTCAATATCATGGTATCCGGGTACACGTTGGTAACTCTACACTTAATGTTTTGAATGCCTATGCACCTACTGGCCTCTTCCAGTATACTGACCTACCTAGTTTTGCACATACTGATTCTACAATATTAATTGGGGATTTAAATGCTAAACACAAACAATTAGGGGATCAACTTACAAACACCAACGGGAGAAGATTGTTGGCACTTCTCGATGCATATGATGATGTTCAAATTATCAGTAAGAATCAACCAACGCAAATATATGGAGGAGTCCTAGATAGGTGCATTGGCTTTAACCTGTCATACACAACTCATGAGACTGATATTATGGATGACTTAATGTCTGACCATTTAGCCATAACAGCTAACATACACGTGGCTAATGTTGACCTACCTGGCACTAAGCTGAGTAGACGCAGGCTAACAGTAAGGAAAGAGCAAGAAAAATTCTTTATAGACAGCATAGAACATTGGTATAACAATTATGAGCCTGAGAATGTACAACAGTTTTATGATGACCTCATAAATAATACCTATGAGGCCATCAAAAATAGTGAGTTACGCCAAACAAAAAGAAGTACTGGTAAACAGGTCAGACACAACCAGTACTATGATGATGCTAAACTGAAAGAGCTTAAATCAATTGCTAGACAGACAGGTAAAGCATATAAGAACCTTAGAACTCCTCAAATGTTAAAACTGTTTCAGGCCGCGCTTGCAGCGGCAAGGGAGAGAATGACTGAACTGAGACAAAATAAATGGGAGGGTTTTGTTAGTGGACTTAACCTGCATACTCCCCTGGGCAAAGCCTGGAAAGGCATAAACAAAATTATTGGTAAAAATAGTAGACAAGTTTCACACCCAAACCCGCTACAGAAAGCCAATCAGTTAATTGCAAAATGGGCTCAGGTTTCCAGCCTTGGAATGTTACCAGCTAGCACTAGGGAGAAATTGCGGGAGAGGTCCACAGACAGAAATGCTCTCATAAATTTCAGGTGGAGCAAGCAACATGATGAATGTGATGTTCCATATACAGATTATGAATTGGATGCAGCCCTCTCCAGGGGTAGGAGCACTGCTCCTGGTGAGGACGGTATCACCTATGATATTCTAAGAATCCTACATCGTGTACCCGGTAACCCATTATTAGAATTGTTTAATGCCAGCTATGTCACTGGGCAGTTGCCTGTATCATGGACCACCAGTCTTACGGTACCTGTACCAAAGCCTGGACAACCTGATGCTTTCCGTCCCATCTCACTGACCAGTTGCATGTGCAAAACCTTTGAGAGAATGGTGCTTAATAGATTATTGTATAGAGTTAAAGAGCACATGTCACCTGATATCAATGGTTTCACACATGGTAAAAGTGTACACAACTGTATCACAACCTTTCTTACTGTTCATGGAGATAAAAGGCACAAGTACACAACATTTCTTGATTTAAAAAATGCCTTTGATATTGCTAATAGGGAAGTGATTATGTATGAATTAGCGAGAATGGATATAGGGGGACATTTATTACAATGGATACGAGGCTATCTTACCAACCGGAAGTCCTCTGCACTGTTCCAAGGCTACAAGAGTGAAACTAAAGTAATGCAACTAGGCACCCCACAAGGAGGAGTACTTAGTCCTACCTTGTTTAATGTTCTAATTAATGCTTTACTAAAATCAATCCCAACTAGTCCGGCAAACATCACTATCAGCTATACAGATGACATCCTTGTGCATACTAAAACCCACCGCGAAATGCAAACAGTCTTAAATTGTATATATACAGCTTGTGAGAGCCTTGGTCTTGTAATCAACGCTGCTAAAACTAAGGTATTTAACAGACAAATTGGCAACCGCAAAAGTGGACCACGAAAACTTAAGATAGACAACATACCAATAGACTATGTCTCTTCTTTCAAATACCTTGGAGTCTCTGTCCCTTGTACCTCAACTGCAGTCAATAAGTTACATCAACAATGTAGAGACAGACTCAAGGCTCTCAGAACTGTAGTGGGGTACAGCCCGAAATATGGTGTTAATATTAGAATAGCAAGAATGATGTATTTAGCGTATATAAGGTCTCTGATAGACTATCATGCACCAGCTTTGGTCCTGCAGAATGGCAAAAGTATTGATAGACTGGAAAAAATGAAGCACTCAGAATTATACTTGGCTGTCCTATAACTACCAAAGTTCTCAACATGCGGAAAGAATTAAATATACTTAGCATTCGAGATAGAATATTTGAAATTAATCTTATGATGGGACTAAAGCTGCTGCGTGATAACAAAAACAACATTGTGTCAGTTGCACTGTTAGAACACATACGAAATGGAACTAGCGAGTCTAAATGGATTCAAAGAACTGCCACTCATATTAAAATGATGGGACTGCACGACGTATATACAGATGAAAGAGTACAGCACTTCCTTCCACCCTGGCAGATAGTACCTTTTGACATCCTGACCCCTGCATACCCCACCAAGAAACTAATCACAAGCAACCCTCATGCTCAGCTTGCTGCTAAATTAAGCACCATAGAGCACATTCACAATATACAAGCTGAAAACAACATTGCACAGACCATATACACTGACGGATCACTCAATACAGCTACAGGGAGGGCAGGAAGTGCTGTTATTGCTCATCAGCCCGATGGCAGCACAATTCAAAGAAATATCCGAATTAGTAACTGGGCGTCCACAATGCAGGCCGAGTTGGTAGCGATACTGGTAGCACTCGAAATTATTGACAACACTGAAGTAGACAGCTTAATTATTTCTGACTCCCTATCCTCACTACGAGCAATAAACAGTTTGCAATCAAGTAATAACGTGCTTGTCTTGAAAGCTAGACGTAGATATGTAAGAATACTTAGCAAGAGGGTAAATATAAAAATGTTGTGGATTCCTTCTCACATTGGCATGCAGGAACATGACAAAGTTGACGCCCTTGCTAAGGCTCTTAGCAAGGGCTCTTATTTTGTAAATAAAGACAGTATTGAATGGAATCTTGAGTTATCAAATAGGTCCCTTAAAAGTGTCATTAGACGAGAACTCCTAGATGGATTTGAAGAAAGTAGAACAGTGCAAACTGGAACTAGTAGGTCCATTGTTCATCACAATGAAATGTGTGAAGTAAAACATGTGTATGGGGCAAGTAACAAAGTCAGTAGACTAACAGATGTTGTCACAGCTCGTATAAGACTTGGCTACAAGTATCTCTGGCAGTTCGGCTTGTATAGGGATCTAGATGAAGTAAAGTGTAAAGTGTGTGGACATAGGCAGGGACACACACTCGAACACTATATCTTGGATTGTTGTAAAATTGAGCCTTTTAGAGATGGGTCTAAGCTCACTCTGTATGATATGGCAACCTATCTTATTACCATGGATAAATTACCTGAAATCCTTGCACTGTACCCACATTTTGCTTCCAGTAGATGAACGACATATGAGATTCAGAAACAAGTAGTGTATTGTGAGGACTAATAATAAACAGAAGCTCCCTTATGACTGTAATATCCCCATTGGCCAAACTATTATGTATTAACGATAAAACCTACCATTAATGTATGATGACTTACTGTAAATATGTAGCTCTTGTAATAGCACTTTCTCTGTAACTAGCTGACATTGTATCTATAAGGTGTGAAGGATTGAAGAAATTGTTTATGTAATAATCTAAGATGAGGTCTGATAAAGACCTTTTGTGCCCTCTGTAATGCTTTTGCGCTACCGCTCACAGGATGAGTATGGGGTGCACAATAAACTAGCCGCCTTCGGCGGCAACAATCAAAATCAAGATGAAGTACTTCCTGAAACGGACAGAGAGAAAGATCTAATTAATATAACACCAAAACTGTCTCCTGAAGCCCACATAAAAAGAATTACATCTGCGGTATACGCGAAGCTTTCAGGAACCTGTGTAAGGAATCATTCAGAATCTTGTATACGGCACATGTAAGACTAGAGTATGCAGCCCCAGCATAGAGCCTTGTCTAGCACAAGACGAAGCTTGAAAAGTTTACCACTAGGCTAGTCCCAAAACTAAGAGGCATGAGTTACGAGGAAAGGCTGCGTGAAATACACCTCACGACACTGGAAGACAGAGGAGGAAGGGAAGACATGATCACTACCTACAAAATTCTCAGAGGAATTGACAGGGTAGATAAGGATAAAAAGTTAAAAACGGATGGTACTCGAACATGGGGACACAGGTGGAGACTGAGTACCCAAATGAGCCACAGGGACGCTAGAAAGAACTTTTTCAGTGTCAGAGTAGTTAACAGGTGGAATGCATTAGACAGTGATGTGAAGGAGGCTGACTCTATACACAGTTTCAAATGTAGATATGATAGAGCCCAGTAGGCTTAGGAATCTGTACACCAGTTGATTGACAGTTAAGAGGCGGGACCAAAGTGCCAGAGTTCAACCCCCGCAAGCACAACAAAGTGTTCACACACACACACACACACACCACTCCCGTTGCCAACAACAGGACACGTAGCGTCGCTACCACTCCCGCTGTCAACAACGGGACTACCACTCCCGTTGTCCGAGGTAGGCCTTGTCTCATTTTGCGCCGCTCTTCATTATCTCGAGGAGGGCGTCTTCGCACCTTTCGATGTTTGCCGCATCATACCCTTAGATCTCTGCTCTCCCTTCACACCAATTGAGCCAGATAAGTACGTTGAATTGGACCTCAAGATCTTAGATTCTTTTTCCTTTAAAGCCAATAATTGCACCTTAAAACTTTCTGGGGCAGGTTATCCACGACATAATCGTTTTGTTTAAGTCTTTGTTTGTCCTTGTTGTTGTTGCTGTTGTTGTTGTTGCTTTTGTTGTTGTTGTTGTGGGTGTTGTTGTTGTTGGTGTTGCACCTGTCTGTTTTTGGGTTTTAACGGTATGTGAGGGTGTGTGATCAGGCTTCGTGGGAGAGAGATTTAGCTTCGTGGAAGTAGTACTCCCTACTAGAGTGGGCGTAGAGTGTACGCCTGACCCACTGTTAAGGCAGAGATAGAGAAGAACGGAGACGAAAATCACTGCTATTTTCCAGCTGAACCATCCTTCGGGAGGCTGGGTCTTGGGCTCCTCTCCCACCTGCAGCAGGAAGGCCTTGAGGCCCTCCACCTGCATGCGTGTGTGTTGTTGCCGCCGGTGTGTGCCCACTAGAGGCAGGTGGTCCAGGAGGGAGTCTAGCCGTTGATCCTGTAGGAGTGAAGGGTCACAAGTGGGCAGAGGTGGGAGCAGGTTAAGATCGACAGCAACCTGCCGCGCCTGGCGTCCTACTCCAGTGTTGTCCTCTTGGTAGTCCTTCACCTACTGCCGCAGCTGGAGCAGTTGGTTCCTGCTCTAGGATTCCCCCGCCATTTGCCACTGGGCACATTTTCCCATCATCCCCACCACTAACACTACCACAATAATAATCTTACTCATCTTTCCTCTGGAAATATCTATTAGGCAGAGGAAACAATCAGGAAAAGCACTAAGCAACCAGACTAAGGTCTATAAAAGATGGTTTAATCTGTGAAAAGAGTGATGGGGTTAGATGACTATCAGAGATGGAGGAAATATAGTTAGCTTGGAAGTGTTGAGGTTTGGCCCGGGTGGCGGGACCCGTCCAGGATCACCACCACAAAGGCAGGGTCCTACAGCTGGACAATGTCACACCAATGCTTCATTGTATTGAAGTTCAATAGTTCTTTGTTGTAGTGTTCGTTGTTGCAGTGTTCTTTGTTGTAGTGTTCGCTGTTGTAGTGTTCATTGTTGTAGTGTTTGTTGTTGTAGTGTTTGTTGTTGTAGTGTTCATTGTTGTAGTGTTTGTTGTTGCAGTGTTCGTTGTTGTAGTTGTTGTTGTAGAGTTCGTAGTTGTAGAGTTCGTTGTTGTAGTGTTCATTGTTGTGTTCGTTGTTGTAGTGTTCATTGTTGTAGTGTTTGTTGTTGTAGTGTTCGTTGTTGTAGTGTTCATTGTTGTAGTGTTCATTGTTGTTGTGTTTGTTGTTGTAGTGTTCGTTGTTGTAGTGTTCATTGTTGTAGTGTTTGTTATTGTAGTGTTCGTTGTTGTAGTGTTTGTTGTTGTAGTGTTAGTTGTTGTAGTGTTTGTTGTTGTAGTGTTCATTGTTGTAGTGTTCATTGTTGTAGTGTTCGTTGTTGTAGTGTTTGTTGTTGTAGTGTTAGTTGTTGTAGTGTTCGTTGTTGTAGTTGTTGTTGTAGAGTTCGTTGTTGTAGTGTTCATTGTTGTTGTGTTCGTTGTTGTAGTGTTCATTGTTGTAGTGTTTGTTGTTGTAGTGTTCGTTGTTGTAGTGTTCATTGTTGTTGTGTTTGTTGTTGTAGTGTTCGTTGTTGTAGTGTTCATTGTTGTAGTGTTTGTTGTTGTTGTGTTCGTTGTTGTAGTGTTTGTTGTTGTAGTGTTAGTTGTTGTAGTGTTTGTTGTTGTAGTGTTCATTGTTGTAGTGTTCATTGTTGTAGTGTTCGTTGTTGTAGTGTTTGTTGTTGTAGTGTTAGTTGTTGTAGTGTTTGTTGTTGTAGTGTTCATTGTTGTAGTGTTCATTGTTGTAGTGTTCATTGTTGTAGTGTTCGTTGTTGTAGTGTTTGTTGTTGTAGTGTTCATTGTTGTAGTGTTAATTGTTGTAGTGTTTATTGTTGTAGTGTTCGTTGTTGTAGTGTTTGTTGTTGTAGTGTTAGTTGTTGTAGTGTTTGTTGTTGTAGTGTTCATTGTTGTAGTGTTCGTTGTTGTAGTGTTCATTGTTGTAGTGTTCGTTGTTGTAGTGTTCATTGTTGTTGTGTTCGTTGTTGTAGTGTTCATTGTTGTTGTGTTCGTTGTTGTAGTGTTTGTTGTTGTAGTGTTCATTGTTGTAGTGTTCGTTGTTGTAGTGTTCATTGTTGTTGTGTTCGATGTTGTAGTGTTCATTGTTGTTGTGTTCGTTGTTGTAGTGTTCATTGTTGTAGTGTTTGTTGTTGTAGTGTTTGTTGTTGTAGTGTTTGTTGTTGTAGTGTTCATTGTTGTAGTGTTCATTGTTGTAGTGTTTGTTGTTGTAGTGTTCATTGTTGTAGTGTTCGTTGTTGTAGTGTTCGTTGTTGTAGTGTTCATTGTTGTAGTGTTTGTTGTTGTAGTGTTCATTGTTGTAGTGTTCGTTGTTGTAGTGTTTGTTGTTGCAGTGTTTGTTGTTGTAGTGTTCATTGTTGTTGTGTTTGTTGTTGTAGTGTTCATTGTTGTTGTGTTCGTTGTTGTAGTGTTCATTGTTGTAGTGTTCATAGTTGTAGTGTTTGTTGTTGTAGTGTTCATTGTTGTAGTGTTCATTGTTGTAGTGTTTGTTGTTGTAGTGTTCATTGTTGTAGTATTCGATGTTGTAGTGTTCATTGTTGTGTTTGTTGTTGTAGTGTTCATTGTTGTAGTGTTTGTTGTTGTAGTGTTCGTTGTTGTAGTGTTCATTGTTGTAGTGTTTGTTGTTGTAGTGTTCATTGTTGCAGTGTTCGTTGTTGTAGTGTTCATTGTTGTTGTGTTTGTTGTTGTAGTGTTTGTTGTTGTAGTGTTCATTGTTGTTGTGTTTGTTGTTGTAGTGTTCATTGTTGTTGTGTTCGTTGTTGTAGTGTTCATTGTTGTAGTGTTCATTGTTGTAGTGTTTGTTGTTGTAGTGTTCATTGTTGTAGTGTTCATTGTTGTAGTGTTTGTTGTTGTAGTGTTCATTGTTGTAGTATTCGATGTTGTAGTGTTCATTGTTGTGTTTGTTGTTGTAGTGTTCATTGTTGTAGTGTTTGTTGTTGTAGTGTTCGTTGTTGTAGTGTTCATTGTTGTTATGTTCGTTGTTGTAGTGTTCATTGTTGTAGTGTTTGTTGTTGTAGTGTTCGTTGTTGTAGTGTTCATTGTTGTTGTGTTCGTTGTTGTAGTGTTCATTGTTGTAGTGTTCGTTGTTGTAGTGTTCATTGTTGTAGTGTTTGTTGTTGTAGTGTTCATTGTTGTAGTGTTCATTGTTGTAGTGTTCGTTGTTGTAGTGTTCATTGTTGTAGTGTTTGTTGTTGTAGTGTTCATTGTTGTAGTGTTCGATGTTGTAGTGTTCATTGTTGTTGTGTTCGTTGTTGTAGTGTTCATTGTTGTAGTGTTTGTTGTTGTAGTGTTCATTGTTGTAGTGTTAGTTGTTGTAGTGTTCATTGTTGTTGTGTTCGTTGTTGTAGTGTTTGTTGTTGTAGTGTTCATTGTTGTAGTGTTCGTTGTTGTAGTGTTCATTGTTGTTGTGTTCGATGTTGTAGTGTTCATTGTTGTTGTGTTCGTTGTTGTAGTGTTCATTGTTGTAGTGTTTGTTGTTGTAGTGTTTGTTGTTGTAGTGTTTGTTGTTGTAGTGTTCATTGTTGTAGTGTTCATTGTTGTAGTGTTTGTTGTTGTAGTGTTCATTGTTGTAGTGTTCGTTGTTGTAGTGTTCGTTGTTGTAGTGTTCATTGTTGTAGTGTTTGTTGTTGTAGTGTTCATTGTTGTAGTGTTCGTTGTTGTAGTGTTTGTTGTTGCAGTGTTTGTTGTTGTAGTGTTCATTGTTGTTGTGTTTGTTGTTGTAGTGTTCATTGTTGTTGTGTTCGTTGTTGTAGTGTTCATTGTTGTAGTGTTCATAGTTGTAGTGTTTGTTGTTGTAGTGTTCATTGTTGTAGTGTTCATTGTTGTAGTGTTTGTTGTTGTAGTGTTCATTGTTGTAGTATTCGATGTTGTAGTGTTCATTGTTGTGTTTGTTGTTGTAGTGTTCATTGTTGTAGTGTTTGTTGTTGTAGTGTTCGTTGTTGTAGTGTTCATTGTTGTAGTGTTTGTTGTTGTAGTGTTCATTGTTGTAGTGTTCGTTGTTGTAGTGTTCATTGTTGTTGTGTTTGTTGTTGTAGTGTTTGTTGTTGTAGTGTTCATTGTTGTTGTGTTTGTTGTTGTAGTGTTCATTGTTGTTGTGTTCGTTGTTGTAGTGTTCATTGTTGTAGTGTTCATTGTTGTAGTGTTTGTTGTTGTAGTGTTCATTGTTGTAGTGTTCATTGTTGTAGTGTTTGTTGTTGTAGTGTTCATTGTTGTAGTATTCGATGTTGTAGTGTTCATTGTTGTGTTTGTTGTTGTAGTGTTCATTGTTGTAGTGTTTGTTGTTGTAGTGTTCGTTGTTGTAGTGTTCATTGTTGTTATGTTCGTTGTTGTAGTGTTCATTGTTGTAGTGTTTGTTGTTGTAGTGTTCGTTGTTGTAGTGTTCATTGTTGTTGTGTTCGTTGTTGTAGTGTTCATTGTTGTAGTGTTCGTTGTTGTAGTGTTCATTGTTGTAGTGTTTGTTGTTGTAGTGTTCATTGTTGTAGTGTTCATTGTTGTAGTGTTCGTTGTTGTAGTGTTCATTGTTGTAGTGTTTGTTGTTGTAGTGTTCATTGTTGTAGTGTTCGATGTTGTAGTGTTCATTGTTGTTGTGTTCGTTGTTGTAGTGTTCATTGTTGTAGTGTTTGTTGTTGTAGTGTTCATTGTTGTAGTGTTAGTTGTTGTAGTGTTCATTGTTGTTGTGTTCGTTGTTGTAGTGTTCATTGTTGTTGTCTTCGTTGTTGTAGTGTTCATTGTTGTAGTGTTCATTGTTGTAGTGTTTGTTGTTGTAGTGTTCATTGTTGTAGTGTTCATTGTTGTAGTGTTTGTTGTTGTAGTGTTCATTGTTGTTGTGTTCGTTGTTGTAGTGTTCATTGTTGTAGTGTTCGTTGTTGTAGTGTTCGTTGTTGTAGTGTTTGTTGTTGTAGTGTTCATTGTTGTAGTGTTCGTTGTTGTAGTGTTCGTTGTTGTAGTGTTCATTGTTGTAGTGTTCATTGTTGTAGTGTTCGTTGTTGTAATGTTCATTGTTGTAGTGTTCGTTGTTGTAGTGTTCGTTGTTGTAGTGTTTGTTGTTGTAGTGTTTGTTGTTGTAGTGTTCGTTGTTGTAGTGTTCATTGTTGTAGTGTTCGTTGTTGTAATGTTCATTGTTGTAGTGTTCGTTGTTGTAGTGTTCGTTGTTGTAGTGTTTGTTGTTGTAGTGTTCATTGTTGTAGTGTTCGTTGTTGTAGTGTTCATTGTTGTAGTGTTTGTTGTTGAAGTGTTCATTGTTGTAGTGTTCATTGTTGTAGTGTTCATTGTTGTAGTGTTCGTTTCTTGTAATGTTCATTGTTGTAGTGTTCATTGTTGTAGTGTTCGTTGTTGTAATGTTCATTGTTGTAGTGTTCGTTGTTGTAGTGTTCGTTGTTGTAGTGTTCGTTGTTGCAGTGTTCGTTGTTGTAGTGTTCGTTGTTGTAGTGTTTGTTGTTGTAGTGTTCATTGTTGGTGTACTAGTAGTGGTGTACTAGTAGTGGTGTACTAGTTGTGGGGGAAAACCTGACTCCAATAACTAATAATTAAATATATATTCGATAGCTATGAAGGACCTCCATTTTTTGAGAAAAAGTGGAAAACAAAATAAGACAATGGAAAAACTGATCCCAAGAACTAGTGTCCTATGGATCTTAGTGAAACTGTATTTCTTATAAAAATGGAGTCAAATTAACCTACACAAAATTGGGGGGTTACATGCTAAAAGATTAATATATCCCTAGCATTATTCTGGTGCTGGTTTTTCACAAGAGTAAATAAAATATGAAAGTAAATAAGGTTGATTGGAATAGATTAATTGGAGGTAAATACACCTCAATATACTGCTGGATAGAATAGTACAGTACATATAGATCAATGGGTTAATATAACAGATCTCTTTGGGAGATCACTACTGTAACTACAGAGTTATTGCTACAGATAAAAAAGGGACAGCTTAGCTGTAAATCTAGAGAGGTGTAATCGGTTGCCACACTCCACCGACGACGTGTTGCATAGGGCAAATTGTTGCACATGAAGGTGGGGAAGCCTAGCACCTCGGTTGGCGTCGCCTTGGTACTGAAAGGCAATTACATTGTAGAAATCTTCTACATAACGGGTAACTACAAATGCATCCTAAATTATAAGGATAACTGTAGAAACTTCAGCCAATATCTGTGCAATTTATATTCAAGCACTGTAAATTCTTTCTGCAGAAAACAATGTACATAATCATCTATTTAGATGGTAAATTTACTAAAGACACGTACGGGATTTTATTATTTTATATACGGCCTAACGACAACTAGCCTAAATGTTAACTGTGGCCACATGATAACAAACAGGTGAACCTAACTGCCGAGCCGCGTGTCCGTTGATGAGGAGACTTGAGCAATTCTTCGTCCTCCAGCTGCTGCTTGAAAGGCCTTGACTTTGACATTGCAGATATGCTAGTCTGGGACACGGCTACTGTGCCAGATAACGTGGCACCGCTCTACTGGTCGTGGGAGCGAAATAAGTAGGATCAAAACGTAGCTCTGCTACACGCTGTCAATGGCGTCCGAGCCGTGCTATCTCGTCCTCTCGTGACGCTCTCCCGTCTTCCTCATTGCACATGCGCGGCTCTTGATAGACATCTTGAGCATAAATGGATATGTATATATCGCAATTGACTAAGGAAGGAAGAGGTAGTGACGAGTATTAATATCACATTATATTCTTCTGTGATAAATTAGAATTTTGCGTAACATAAATTGATTTATTAAAGTTGTGCAGCTAATCGAGAAAATTAAAGTAAACTCATTTACATTAAAGTAATTTCCTCTAGAATGATTAATATAAACTAAATAAGGGAGTTCCAGTAAGTAGTAGTATACTACGAAATTAAACGTATTAGTAAGAATTATTTTTAGTAAAGGATATGATAAACTGGACTCTGTTATAAATCCAACTAAATGTGGAGAGAATTCATGTTACTGCCTGTCGTTCCTCACGTCGTCACGCTGACTAGGAAGAATCTGGCAATATGTTTAAGTAAATCATGATAATGATTAAATCTACAAGTTAGTAATTTTAGTAACTACTGGTGGTTAATACAAAGGTTGCATAAAATACAAAGATGTATAAAATGTTGGTTATTTCCAACATAACTCCGGGGAGAGAAAACTCGGGTCGTAGTTCAGGTATTAGTACTAACGTACACCTGTTTCTCTATCCTGAAGTTATATTCATAGGTTAGTAGGTTAGTGTGCACCTAACGAATGTCCCGAATCTGTGGTAGATGACTCTAAGTCAACATAAGGACGTAAATAAACATTGAAAATTATTGCATAATTCCTTTGTAAGAGACAGAAGGATATTAACAAAAATAAATTATGAATAATTGGTTCATTTAAGATTAAGGAGACCTCATCAATACAGTGAAGCTACTGTCCAGGGTCACTATGACTCGTAACTAATTACTGGACATCAACTCATCACTGCATCAGCGTGGTCACCTCAAGTTTAAATGATAAGTTATCTACTCCTGAATAGAATCAAAATATTGTTTAAGTTTCTGTTTGCAGTTCTGAGCAGCCACTCTTGATGGTCTTGTTCTCGGTTGAGTAGAATCATTGTTCTCTGAAACTTGGGTTACAGGTATATCTGTAGAACACTCCTGTTCTGCTAACACTAAAGGTATTAATTTCTCTAGTGTTTTCAAGGTAGTAGTGCCTCGATACTGAACTTTAACAATTCGTAATACACCATGGCGGTCAGGATGGATGTCAACAATTTTACCTATAGGCCAATCTGACTTGGATCCATCACTGTCTACTAGGACAAGACCACCTGGTTTAAGTTGAACTTTATTGTATGGGCTTGCAGCTCCATAATGATATTCTCTTAAAGCAGTTAAATATTCACGTGTCCAGACCTCATTCCATTTCTCTATTACTCATGAAAGGTGTCTATAACTCTCCACTAAGTCACTTGCTTTGACACACGAAGGGTCAGCTGGATCCTCGTCTCCTAGAGATATTAGAGGGCTCAGAAGACCACCATGAATCAAATGAGAGGGGCTTAGGGGTTCTCTTTGGGAGAAATCTTCTGCTAAGTAGGTTAGAGGTCTATTACACACAGAGATCACACTAACGTGATGCATCAAATGAACAAATCCACAAGGGCCGTGATGAAGATTCGAACCTGCGTCCGGGAGCAGCCCAGACACTGCCTTAATCGACTGAGCTATGACAGGGTAAAAGGGTTGAAACCGAAGTTCTACTGAACTTACTGGATCCCGTAGCCTCTCCGAAGCACAAACCAGGATTTTACACAACCCCCCCCCCCCTGCTGTCCTTGATTGGGACCTGTCTTAATTTATAACCAGCAAAAATTCTCGAATTTCCCTTACTCGATTGCTGACATAGGGAGTTTTGTTGTTGTCGTTTTTTACCCTCTGCAATTCTGCCTCATTGTCTGACCACACTACTATTTCACCAAGGTGAACATTACTGAGGGTTTTGATCAGGCAATGAGCCAGTCTTACACCTACTAATAAGGCAGTTAATTCCATTTGGGGTAGTGACCTCCTTTTTGATCGGGGCTACCCTTGCCTTAGTTGTAAGTAAAAATGATTGTTGAGTATTAACTAGATAGGCTACTGAGCCATACGCTTTTCCTGAAGCATCGCAGAATACATGTAAATTTGTGGGTAAATTTAGTCCTAAGGTATTTCGGGGAAACTGTAGAATACTAAGTTTGTTGTAATCAGGAATCAACTGCAGCCATTTTTCTTTGAGATCCTCCGGCAACGTTTCATCCCACCTCAAATTCCTTTGCCAGCACTCCTGCATAAGGAGTTTACCCCTTAATTAGAATAGGACTGAGTAGGCCTAAAGGGTCAAATGGCTTGCTGACATAGGAGAGTAATTTTCTCATGGTTAGAGGTGAATGATTGAAATCCACCAACTTGATATTCAATTCGTCTGTGGAAGTATTCCACTAAGACTTTCAATTTGTGAGGTACCTTATAATCAGGGAATTCTTCCTCGATTATTTGGTTGAGTTGTTTATTATTGGAGGCCCACAACTGTAGGGGCATGTTAGCTCCCAACAGATCACGATTAGCCTCATGGTAGATTTCCACTAGTTTATTCTCATCATTAGTGGTTCCTTGAAAATTGTCAACGTATAAATTGTTGCTAATCTCAGTCTTGTAGGGGCTATTAGACTTCTTAAGATGTGTATCCAGAGTAGCCTGGAGTAAGAATTGTGAAGATGTCGCTCCGAACAGTACTGAGGCAAAACTATAAGTAATGATTTCGCTATTAGGATTCTGTGGATCTTTCACCCAGAGAAATTTAGTAAAATCACAATCCATCTCTTGTAAGCCTACTCTTAAAAAGGCCTTACTAATGTCGGCCGTATAGGCGAAAACACCAGAGTGAAATCGTAATAAGACATCTTGTAAATATCCATCCTCGGTCATTACCAACATATCTCTGTAGTAGACAACCATCCTCGGTCATGACCAACATTTTCCCACAGAAAACAACCATCCTCGGTCATGACCAACATGACCCTGCAGTAGTCAACCATCCTCGGTCATTATCCTGCAGTAGACAACCATCCTCGGTCATGACCAACTTGACCCTGCAGTAGACAACCATCCTCGGTCATCACAACATGACCCTGCAGTAGTCAACCATCCTCGGTCATTATCCTGCAGTAGACAACCATCCTCTGCTAGTTCCTGCAGTAAACAACCATCCTCGGTCATCAAACCATGACCCTGTAGTAGACAACCGTACTCGGTCATGACCAACATGTCCCTGCAGTAGACAACCACCCTCGGTCATGACCAACATGTTCTTGTAGTAGACAACCATCCTCGATCATGACCAACATGACCCTACAGTAGACAACCATCCTCAGTCATGACCAACATGGCCTTCAGTAGATAGCCATCCTCGGTCATAACAACATGACCCTGCAGTAGACAACCATCCTCGATCATGACCAACATGACCCTGCTGTAGACAACCATCCTCGGTCATAACAACATGACCCTGCAGTAGACAACCATCCTCGGTCATGACCAACAGGACCCTGCTATAGACACCCATCCTCGGATATGACCAACATGACCCTGCAGTAGACAACCATCCTCGGTCATAACAACATGACCCTGCAGTAGACAACCATCCTCGGTCATGACCAACATGACCCTGCTGTAGACACCCATCCTCGGATATGACCAACATGACCCAGGGGTGAAAACCTGTCCACAGTAGGCCGGTGGCTCCTCCTAGTTAAACAGGACGTTAAAACTAATAAAGAGTAACCGTCGGGTTCTCACAAACAAATATTTATATTTGATGTGGAGCTATGAATTGGAATTCGAATTCCCAAGAACAGCCGTCATATGATCGCATCAACATTCAATCGTAAAAGGCAGAACATGGGTGGAAAAGAATGGTTGAAAGGTTGACATCAAAGACCGTTTTCTATAACATAACAATTTATTAATAACAAGAGACTAAACTACTACATTACCGAGTTTACGTTACGTTAATGTCCATCCAGTGGCAAGATAACAAACACCTAAATAGCAACCCTTGCTGTGCGGCTGCATACTGAACTAACCTGAACACAGGTGTGCCCACTGATGACGCAATATTGCAAATCAAAAAAATATCACAGACTAAGTTACACCACAGCGAGTGGTTACGTTATTGTCCATCCAGTGGCAATTGCAACACAGCTATTCAACAGCCCCTCGAGAAATGACAGCAGGCTCCATCCTGCTGACACTTCGGGCCGACCAGTGAACTAACTGAACAATGATGCCCACTGATGACACAAGCATGCAATCAATAGTGTCACGGCTTCCCTGACAGCTACTCTAATCACAAGCTTAAGGGTCCTCCTTCCAAACAGGAGTGACCCCCGTAACTAGGCGGGTAGTCCAACAGTGACTCACCCTATCACAACCCAGTGTGAACACTCTTTGCAACTTCCTACAAGAAGTTGCACTGTAAACAGTAAACAGAGTCAGGAAAGGTGGGATTCTAGGACACAGCTCCAGTAATCCCTAAGTTACTCTACTCTCATCACCCGTCGATAAACAAAAGAAATTGCCTTAATCAATTACCACTGATTATGTGATTAATTAGGTTAATTGACTGATCACAGCAGTCAGCAAAAAAGTACTATGTTAATCACAACCAATTGTCTCTCATAGACAACAACATGATGGTACTCTACGTTAATCATTAACACTTGTCTCTCTTAACACATGTCATCTTGTTAACATTAACTCAAAACTCTCTTATATTACATCACACTTGACTCCTTGCAAGTATTCAGTGAGTAATTCTTAATTAAGGTCAAACGCACCACTAACTACATCCCCATTGAGTTACGTTAACTAAGCCTACCCTAACTTGGTAGCTTCTCAACAGTCTGTGTCAAAAAATTACTATAATGAGTGTTAATTACCCTAATTAACTCCGAGCAATTAATTAACTGTCACCAGGACCGATAATTAATCATCCATAAATACGTCTCACTCCGCACTGCCTAAGCAGGTCTCATCAAACACTGTGAATTCACGGGAAAGGAGTTAATTACCCAAATTAACATGAGTGCAATTAATCCACTGTCCTCAGACAGAATATGATTAATATAACGATTTATGCTAGCTCCATGACCTCGTTTTACCGAGTCATCTGAGTCCTCAAGACCCCAGACGTTAATTACTCCGCTAATTATCATGAGCCACTAATTGCTATACCCCCGAAAAGTAATTAGTCCCGAGCAAATTCCGTTAACACAAATACTGACAGACTCTGACAGATCCTCTCCCACTACGTGAATTCATGATGAGAAGGCTAATTACATAATTAGCTAGAGTGGTCAATTAGTTGTCACACGGACAATTAATTGCTACCGAGACTTATCTCACTCAAGCTCAACACTGTTCTCCCATAACAGCTCTCACTCACTCAACAATAAGTGTGCACCCCTTATCCAGTTAATTACTCCTTTCTTCAGTTACTGAAGAAGAACACTGAATCCTTAAGTCCTCAACACAACTTAAAGAAACAAAGTAACCCCAGTGTTACATAGGTCACACTTCAATGGCATGCAACAACATAAATGCACTGCCCACATACGGTTGCGGCTACTGCAACTTGTTAATTACTGTGCCCACACAGTAATGACACACGGTTGTGCAACAACAAGAGTATACCAATATTACTGCCCCCATTATCTTGCAACCGTTGCAAAGGACTACTGTGAGCACACACTTACCTCAGCAAGGCAATTAGCTAATCAATTGCCTGCTCTCATTAAGTACTGTGAATTCCCCTGAATAATCATAGAGGTCCCTTAATCCCTCAACACAGCTCCCAGGGCAATAATATTGTATATCTGATAACAATACTGCACAAACCTACAGCTTAATGATGCCGTCAGCATACCCCACATGCTAATGACATCATTAGGCAGTCAGTCAGCACTCTCATCTACTGACTCACCACACAACACAGTACATAAAAACATGCAAATGAACACATAGAAATGGCATCCACATAATCAATGAAAATTATATCACCAGGTAAATGTATCTCTAACTACACAGACCTCAGGGTATCCAATGACCTCCCTGCACCACTGGCCTGCCTACCTCTACAATGGTATAATTTTACATGCTGGTACTTCCATAGCACTAATCCAGTCTGACCGATTATATAGAATTGACAACTGGATCATTTATATGGTAAATCTCTACACTGACCGGTTACATACCCGAGTCAGTCTACACACTTATATAAACTTTATATAACTACAGTGTGGTCCCGTGTACAACATCCATCTCCAGGTACCACCCTACCAGTCACCTTGACGTGCCACTGACAGCTGTCATTCAGCTGCTTCCCTAGCCTGGAGGGGCTATGGAACAACACAGCTCTTACCGGGATTTCCACTGGTCCTCAACACGCTGTTACACAATGATAATTATACTCACGTTCTTCACATCCTCATCAATCCTTTCCCTGGTCACTACCTCTCTGGCTGTAAACACCTAGCTCGCTCCACGTGCGAGGTGTGGCCCTAGAATGTCTAGGGAAGTTGGCCAAAACATGTGGCCACCTCGTGCCCCTAGGGGTGGTCACAGGTAGTGCATGACGACACAGCAGCCCCCCCCCCCCCGGCCAAGCTGGGGCGCGGGGTGGGGTGGGGTTTGGCCGCGCGGGTGGCCTGGGTGGGTGGCCCCCCCGGGCAGCTGGCCAAGGTAGGTGGCTCAGCCTTGGGGCGGGCGGCGCTTGGGTGGCGCGGCCCTGGGGTGGGCGGCGCCCACATGGGATGGATGCCTCAGCCCAGCTGGCTGGCTGGCGCCTACAGGCATACACACGTGGATGGGAGATCACTTTACACCCCATCATACCAGCATGCTCGCTTGTACACTCGGGCGACAATGGCCGGCGGCATCACCACATGGCAGACCCAACACAGTGGAATACCAAGTCCAACAGGGGCCTGTAATGACACCTCACTTACACTGCCCTGATTCCACCAATTGTCCATTGTCCATACAACACTAGACAGGATATTCGAACCACTTGTTACACCATGAGGCTCTGCCTGCCGCCTCATGGGTGCCCACTGTCTCTGAGGCTTTTTCACTGGTCCTTCCGTACCTCATCGGCCCCAATTTCAGGCAAATGGGGCCTTGGCACAACCCAGGATGGCAGGAGTGCCATCCACGCTGAGGAACAAGGTAACGACAGCGATTAACGGGGTTGGAGGTGGCAGGCTGCCACCTCCACCCAGCTATGTCCTCCTCCACTTGCTGTCCAGCTCAAACTGACGATTTCGCGGGCTAGGGGAACTGAAACTGTCCATATCTCCCCCCCTACTTTGTCTTGACCAATCAGCAGGAAGCCGGCACACCACCATGGTGCCGTTTCCAATCACAGCTGTTTGCGCCAAAACTCAGCTAGGAGTAGAGATGCCTAACCCAATCACAGGCCTCACTCACCCTCAGGCGTCCCGTGACGTCATAAGGAGGGGGAGGCCTAAAGACAGTGGCACAATGTCTCACATGGTGGGGGGGGGGGCAACGTTCACCCCTCTGTCCCCACCACCTCTAAAACCGTTGGGAGAGTCCAAGTACCTACCCACACCACTTCACTCTCAACTCCCATCCTATTTTCACAGAAACAGGAAAAGTCCTGTAATTCTCTCTACAGAGCAATCACAGACTTCTGACTAGTCACAAATGATAGTCCATAGCAAGAGCTTTCATCCAACACCCCACAAGTGTAGGTTAGTTTGAAAACTTCTTGACTAGAGTCCCTAGAGCGACTAGCCTAATCTAGAAAACTAGGAAAACTAGCTGAGGGAATCTACATTCCCTCACACTACCCCCCACTAAAGAATATATTTTCCTGCAAGGAAAATACATTCAAAACACCAGCTAGTTTTTCTGCACACACCTGCCCAACAGGTGTACTAGCTAAACAAGTGGTGGAGTGTGAAACTCTGTTTCCTATACGTCTCTGGCCTGAGGGTCTCTGTGCACTACCACCGGATCACCCTGATGGTGCTGCCCGACCTTGGAGTGGCAACATGTTCAGCTCCAGCTCTGGTCCTGGCCGGTTCAACACCTCGCAACCATTTCCATCACTGAACCTCCCATTTCCATCCTCGGTCTGTGTCATACTGGACACATGTGCAACACATTGGTGTGGCCTTACCGGTGAAGCACTTCTTAACTCCCCTCAGCCTATAGGGACTTACTGTCAGTTCTCCACCTGACATTGCAACAAGTTGACAGGATCACTCTCACTGTCCAACTGCCCAACACAAGCCGGTCTTGCTCTACCGACTGTACTATCTGGGAGAAAACCCTCTTCTACAAGTACCTACACTCACCCTACTGAGCTTGGGGTCTCTCCCTTGCTTTCCTAGGTCTCGCTACTCTAACAAAGACTCAAGCGAAACTTTTGACATCTGTCAATCTCCCTTGTCCATTTCTACCCGGACATAACTTGGAATGTGATCAGCATTCATTCCCTCTGCAGATCTACTATAACTCTTTACCAAGGCAATCCTTAAAGAACAAACTCATTATGCTGCTGGGGATCTGAACCATGGAAAATCACCAGCCCAAAATGACCTTTGCCATCTTGCATTGGCAGCCTTTCTTCAAAAGGCGATCGATGTATGCATCCATCGAATCGTCTTTCTCAGTACTGCCAAGCTAGGCATCTTTACCTTCATACCTTGTCACCGGGTTAAGTGCACTAGGGTGGGTTTGGCTTCCCTTCCCTGTGTGAGATTGCCTCCTTGCAATATGCAACTGAGCCAGCACTGACTTGCTGCGCTCTCACCATCAGGCTCGAACTCGGCCTTGCTGTCACCTCTGAAAACGGGAGCCTCTGCTCAACCTCTCTAGTGACTACCATGAATTCTTCCTGGGGTTGTACAGTCCCCACTCTGGCAAGAAATTCCATCACCTGTCTAACTACAGATGAATTACTCCCCTTTCTAAAGAAGTCTACTTGGATCCTTAGCTGGTGGCGCGACCTCCCACTAAGATCCATCTGTGTAATAACAACTACACTCCTATGATACCCTTGACAACTACAGTGTCGTCCAATAAGACCTCTCACACTTGAGGTCACTTCTAGAAGCTTCGTCTACCCTAAGGTAGGTGGTGTCTTGCACCTCAAGCAGATCCTGAGTGCACCTTTGCAACCACTGTTGCATGCTGGCTTGGTGTCCACGACACCTGCTGCTGAGCTGACACCCCTCACCAATGAGTGTGTCAATGTCCACTAGCTAGCAGCCACAAAAAGCCAGACAGATTTCCCCATATCTACCATGAAATACCTCTTTCATACAGTGTGTGTGGTGTGTGTGTACCTAAGTGTGACAGCCGCGCACAAAACATACCTCCAACAATACTGTTCCACAATGTTCTGCAACGATATCTTATGTTACTTAAAAATCAATGAGACTGCACTTCCTGGGTTCGAACCCAAGTTGCATAACCCCACGTTGGGCGCCAGTTGTGAGATTCTTTTCTATGCCTACCTCCCTTAGGAGGTGGACTACAAGTTTACAGGCTGCTCATGGCAGTTAAGCATGAGTCCAATAGAAAAAGGAAAAGCGGGAGCAAACCGCCAGGCCTCCACCACTAGGGGTGAAAACCTGTCCACAATAGGCTGCTGGCTCCTCCTAATTAAACAGGACGTTAAAACTAATAAAGAGTAACCGACGGGTTCTCACAATCAAATATTTATATTTGATGTGGCGCTATGAATTGGAATTCGAATTCCCAAGAACAGCCGTCATATCAAGATCACATCAACATTCAATCGTAAAAGGCAGAACATAGGTGGAAAAGAATGGTTGAAGGGTTGACATCAAAGACCGTTTTCTATAACATAACAATTTATTAATAACAAGAGACTAAACTACTGCATTACCGAGTTTACGTTACGTTAATGTCCATCCAGTGGCAAGATAACAAACAGCTAAATAGCAACCCTTGCTGTGCGGCTGCATACTGAACTAACCTGAACACAGGTGTACCCACTGATGACGCAATATTGCAAATCAAAAAAATATCACAGACTAAGTTACACCATAGCGAGTGGTTACGCTATTGTCCATCCAGTGGCAATTGCAACACAGCTATTCAACAGCCCCTCGAGAAATGACAGCAGGCTCCATCGTGCTGACACTTCGGGCTGACCAGTTAACTAACTGAACAATGATGCCCACTGAAGACACAAGCATGCAATCAGCCTTTGTTTGTCCTTGTTGTTGTTGTTGCTGTTGCTGTTCTTGTTGTTGCTTTTGTTGATGTTGTTGTTGATGTTGTTGTTGTTGTTGTTGTTGTTGTGGGTGTTGTTGTTGTTGTGGGTGTTGTTGTTGTATTGAGTGTTGATGTTGTTGTTGTTGTGGGTGTTGTTGTTGTTGTGGGTGTTGTTGTTGTATTGGGTGTTGATGTTGTTGTTGTTGTGGGTGTTGTTGTTGTTGTGGGTGTTGTTGTTGTTGTGGGTGTTGTTGTTGTTGTGGGTGTTGTTGTTGTATTGGGTGTTGATGTTGTTGTTGTTGTGGGTGTTGTTGTTGTTGTGGGTGTTGTTGGTGTTGCACCTGTCTGTTTTTGTGTTTTAACGGTATGTGAGGGTGTGTGATCAGGCTCTGTGGGAGAGAGATTTAGCTTTAGCTGAGCCCAAAAAGAAGCTGAAAGTGGAAAGGAGGATGATGGGCAGGATGTAGTGAGATCCCAGGGATCGAGTAGGAGCAGTAAGAGTAGCCGCAGTAGCAGGAACAGGAGTCTGGAAAGGTTCCAGTTAAAGCTCCAGAGCAGCGTGAGGAGAAACAGTTCCAGCTGGAAAAGATGAAATTAGAACTCCAGATGAAAAATGAAGCCGAGAGGGAAAAAGAGAAAACCAGGCTGGAAGTAGAGAAAGCAAGACTAGAGGTGGAAAAAGAAAAAGAGAAAACCAGAATAAGAGAACTGGAGTTGGAACAGGAGAAAGAAAAAGAAAAAGCCCAGGTCGAAAAAGAAAAAGAGAGAACAAAACAAATGCAGATAGAAGCGAACAGAACCTTGGCTGAACAAAGGATTGAACATGGGTTGCCAGAGAGCACCACCCAGGTATCACACTCACCAGATGTTAGGGTTAGTGAGATGGACATTCCCTTGTTTGTTCCCGAAGAGACAGAGAGCTTTTTCGAGCACTTTGAAAAGGTAGCCAGCATCAAGGAGTAGCCACAGGAGGAATGGGCCCAGCTGGTCCAGTTAAGATTGACCGGTACAGCCAGAGAGGCATACATCCAATTGTCACTAGAAGAGTGCCAGGATTATGCCACGGTAAAGAGCAGCATATTGCGCTCATTTCAGCTAACCCCAGAAGCTTATAGGAAGCGCTTCAGAGAGATGATCAAAGTTGGAGCATGTACCTTTGTAGAGACAGCAAGGGATCTGGAAAGGCGATTCCAGAAATGGATTGAGGCTGCTGGAGTTGGATCTTATGCTGACCTGAAGCAACTGATGGTCATGGAGAAGTTCTTGGAGATGATGCATCCCGAAACAAAGTTCAAGATCCAAGAAGCGGGGGTAAAGGAGGTGAAAGATGCCGCAGATATGATTACTGAAGCATACAAGAGCTTGAGGGAGAACAGAGTGAGAAGCGAGGCGAGATGCAGCAATGGCAGATCCAGTAGAGTCTGGGGAGGAAGAAATTATGAAAGACCCAGAGGAGTCTGGGGTGAGAAGAATTTTGATAAATGGGTAGATAAACGTAAGTACCCTAAAACTCAGAAGAGTAGGTCGCACACTTCGTCTGAAAGTGAGGATGGAGGAGCTAAACGAGAAACTAATCGTGATCCAGGAAATCAAGAGTCTAGTAAAGCCCCACAGAGTGCAGGTAGTGTGCCTGGCCCGAGGAGCTCTCATGCGAATGGACAAAGTCCGAGCCGCTTTGGTACATATAGAAGAGACTTTTCCCAGATGAGATGTTACCAAAGTAACGGATTGGGTCACGTGATGCGAGATTGAAGGCAGGGCAAAAGAATTGTGACCCTGGCCATGTGTGACCCCCGAACTAAATATTCTAATGTGTTCCGAGACAAACTACAGAACTACAGAAGGTACACGAGAAGTATAGGTCTTTCATCAGTAAAGGCTGGATCAGTATAGGAGGCCAACCTGAGGTAGAAGTTGGTATCTTAAGAGATACCGGAGCTAATCAGAGCTTGATTACGAGAAGCCTGATTGGGAATGATCGTCGGTTAGCTGGCAGGAGTAAGATGAAAATATATGAGTTATTGTCTGAGAGTAACATGTCCGTATGTGCTGTCCAGCTAAGGTCAGAATATGTGTCGGCAGAGGTGATGTTGGGAGTATGCCCCGACATACCTATTCCAGGAGTCCAAGTGATCCTGGGGAATGACTTGTGCGGGACAAAGGTGTTGCCAAGAGTCATAGCGGAGACTGTGCCAGAGGAGTGCCCAGAAGGTCACGGCACGGGTGGGAAACCTGAGAGTGTGAACCTGACTGACGTCCGAGGGGATGAGTCAGGAGACCGCCAAGCCATTGAAAACCCTGTCTCGGTAGTGATGAAGGCAGAGGTGGCCGACGAGGAAGACGCTGGAGAAGATGAGACAGTGTCGGTTCAACCAGTAGAGAATATCGACGTAGATATAGCGTGGCTGTTTGATGAAGGTCCAGCCCAGGAAAATGGAGTCTCGGTGAGGTCAAAAGTGAAGATGACCCAGCCAAAGAAGAATCATGTGAAGAGAGCGGACCTGAGTAGAGCCCTGACTGCTGAAATTAAGAATCGGAAGGTGAATGCAACTGTGCTGAGTAGGAATGAGGAAGGATGTGGACATACTGAGGACGGGAGTAGAGCGTCAAGTTGTCCACGAGCACAGAAGCATATGGATAATGGAGTTAAGTTGTTTGAGATGTCAAGAGTTGACATGTTTCGCAGAAAACGTAGAGGAGAGATAGTGAAGAAAAGTAATAGCCGAGAAAATGAAAGGAGAAGAGACAGTATGTGTGGAGAGATGCTTACGAGCACTCTAGGAGAGGTAAAGCGACATGTTCGGTCGAGTGCTATTGGGTGTAGTACAGCGCTCGAAGAAACTTTTAGGGAACAAAGAAGAGTTGAAGGAGAAGAAATGGAGTTGTATAGAGGTGAGAAGTGTGGGAAGAGGATGATGATACAAGCATGGAGGAATAGAAGAAAGCCGAGGACTCGATGGAAGTCAAACAGGATGAAGTCTCGGATAAATGAGGAGACGAAAGGGAGGACCGTCGGTGAAGACGAGGGAGTGAAGTATGATGACAGGAGACGAAAGTATAATGGCAGTAGATGGAAGTGCGAAGACGACAGAGGAGATACAGACAGTAGATGTCTGACTCTGGACGTGAAGAGAAGAAGACGAGGAAACGGAGGGTGGAAACAATAAGTAGAGTTGAACGATGGAGTGCAGGCATCCAAGGAGGACAGCCTAGCCAAGAGGTGCCAGAGAAGTCAGATCGTTTGTGAGAAGAACATGTTTCTGGCGAGTTGTGAGCCAGATATTGCAAATTACAAGGCGACTGGATGTGCAGTGTACATCGATGATATTGTAGTGTTCGCTGATTCCTGGAAGGACCACATGGATCGACTTTTAGATTTGTTCGACGAGTGGAGAAGGCCAACATGACGATCAACTTAGCAAAAAGCGAGTTCGGGAGAGCCCGCCTGGAGTACCTTGCATATATAGTAGGGCAAGGCGAGGTTGCTCCGATAAGAACAAAGGTGGAGGCTGTTGACAACTTCCCAGTGCCCAGGAGTAAGAAAGAATTGTTGAAATACCTCGGTATGATTGGATATTACCGGAAGTTCTGTGAAAATTTCTCCACCATAGCCGCTCCTATGACTAGTCTGCTATCAAAGAGCAAGAAGTGGGAGTGGAATGGAACAGCACAAGAAGCGTTTGAAAAACCAAAAGACTGTTGACCGAGGCGCCTGTACTAGTGTCGCCAGATTTTGGAGCGCCGTTTACGTTATTTGTAGATGCCAGTGATATAGGGGATGGAGCTGTACTGACGCAGCAGAATGATGGAATTTACCGCCCCGTGTCCTTCTTCTCGAAGAAGTTCGTTAAGCACCAGAAGTCGTATAGTACAGTCGAGAAAGAGACTTTGGCCCTGGTGATGGCATTGAAACATTTTGAAGTGTATGTGAGTGGGGGAGGACACCCAGTGATGGTATATACAGACCATAATCCACTAGTTTTCCTGAGGAAAATGAAGTATGCGAACCAGAGGTTGACCAGATGGTTTTTATTCCTCCAAGAGTATGACCTGGTGATAACGCACATAAGAGGGCGAGACAATGTAGTAGCTGATGCGTTATCTCGAGCCTAGCCAGGTCGCCGAGTGGAGGTGCCGGTCGGCCGAGCGGACAGCATGTTGGACTTGTGATCCTGTGGTCCTGGGTTCGATCCCAGGCGCCGGCGAGAAACAATGGGCAGAGTTTCTTTCACCCTATGCCCCTGTTACCTAGCAGTAAAATAGGTACCTGGGTGTTAGTCAGCTGTCACGGGCTGCTTCCTGGGGGTGGAGGCCTGGTCGAGGACCGGGCTGTGGGGACACTAAAAAGCCCCGAAATCATCTCAAGATAACCTCAAGAAGATAGCCACTAGAATAATTCTCAAAAACAAGGGGGAGGGAGTGTTATGATCCCAGGTAGCCGAAAAACGAGTCTCCCCTTGAGAATTATTCTATCAAGCCTGACCTAACTAGAAGGTCCAGGAAATATGGAGGTGAACACACCGATGTAAAATAGTTGGTTGGATTTGATGAACAATTTGAGATTATGGGTAGTAAATAAGAAAATAGATAAATGACTGGTTAGGAGATGTGGATATTTTGCTGGAGGCATGAGGCTCGTTTCTGGAGGGCTTTGACATCACTTGAGTGCCAGACATCGCTGGGGGAAGCCGTGCTCCGTTTGAGCTCCTGTCAGAAAGGTACCCCTGGTGATATATCTCCAAGAGAAGAGAAGTGTACAGACGTGCCAGCTGTGTAATCGAGCTGGGAACGTTATGGTCTCAAGTCCTGGACGGCGAGGAGGGTTTATTAAGCCGCCCTGAGACATTATCGTGGGCCGTTTGAGTGCCCTGACCAGACTCTGTCAGAGGGAGGAGCGCCCTCGACCACACAATCAGTGGTAAGCACGATTTTTAGCTAGTCTATAGCAATTACTTGTAGTTGGTTGTGTGCCCAGCGACAGTAGCAATGTTTATTGATAAGTTAGACATGTTTTGATAAGGCAGAAGGCCTAAAATAAGAGAGTGGAGAGGGAGGAACACGGAGCGACGTCTGTCCCCTCTGAGCGCTGGCAGGTGACTGAGGGAGCCCAGCTCTTGATGGAGGAGGACCCTCCCAGAGTGAGTGAGGGCCGCCAGGCAAGGCGGAGCATGGACCAGCCCAACGGGGGAGTCCACTCTCACAGTATGTTGAGAGACAACGAGGCTAAGTGTTGGAGCCGCATCCCCTAAACGTGTGACGTTGATCCCCTCTCCAAGAGCCAGAAGCGCCTAGTGTGATCTCCTAGTGAAGTATAAGCACTCTAAAGTTGTGGGTTGGGTTGTCCAGAATGAAGGATCAACAACGACTGAGTTCAACAACGTGATATGTTAGGAACATATAAAATACTCAAGGTAATTGACAGAGTGGAAATAGACGAAATGTTCACAGAAAATAGTTATAGAGCGAGGGGGGGGGGGACATGGGTGGAAGCTGGAAACTCAGATGAGTCACAGAGATGTTATGAAGTTTTCTTTTAGCGTGAGAGTAGTGGAAAAATGGAATGCTCTTAAGGAACAGGTTGTGGAAGCAAATTCTATTCATTACTTTAAAACTAGATATGACAGGGAAATATGACCGGGGTCATTGCTGTAAGCAACCGATGGCTCGAAAGGCGGGATTCAAGAGTCAATGCTCGATCCTGCAGGCACAAATAGGTGAGTACTAATAGGTAAGTACACAAACATGGCGGTGGAAACAGGAGGCCAGACACCGGATACAGAATGGGAGATGAAGTACTTCCTGAAACGGACAGAGAGAAAGATCTAATTAATATAACACCAAAACTGTCTCCTGAAGCACACATAAAAAGAATTACATCTGCGGTATACGCGAAGCCTTCAGGAACCTGTGTAAGGAATCATTCAGAATCTTGTATACGGCACATGTAAGACTAGAGTATGCAGCCCCAGCATAGAGCCTTGTCTAGCACAAGACGAAGCTTGAAAAGTTTACCACTAGGCTAGTCCCAAAACTAAGAGGCATGAGTTACGAGGAAAGGCTGCGTGAAATACACCTCACGACACTGGAAGACAGAGGAGGAAGGGTAGACATGATCACTACCTACAAAATTCTCAGAGGAATTGACAGGGTAGATAAGGATAAAAAGTTTAAAACGGGTGGTACTCGAACATGGGGACACAGGTAGAGACTGAGCACCCAAATGAGTCACAGGGACGATAGAAAGAACTTTTTCAGTGTCAGAGTAGGTAACAGGTAGAATGCATTAGACAGTGATGTGAAGGAGGCTGACTCTATACACAGTTTCAAATGTAGATATGATAGAGCCCAGTAGGCTTAGGAATCTGTACAGCAGTTGATTGACAGTTAAGAGGCGGGACCAAAGTGCCAGAGTTCAACCCCCGCAAGCACAACAAAGTGTTCACACACACACACACACACACACACACACACACACACCACTCCCGTTGCCAACAATAGGACACGTAACGTCGCTACCACTCCCGCTGTCAACAACGGGACTACCACTCCCGTTGTCCGAGGTAGGCCTTGTCTCATTTTGCGCCGCTCTTCATTATCTCGAGGAGGGCGTCTTCGCACCTTTCGATGTTTGCCGCATCATACCCTTAGATCTCTGCTCTCCCTTCACACCAATTGAGCCAGATAAGTACGTTGAATTGGACCTCAAGATCTTAGATTCTTTTTCCTTTAAAGCCAATAATTGCACCCTAAAACTTTCTGGGGCAGGTTATCCACGACGTAATCGTTTTGTTTAAGCCTTTGTTTGTCCTTGTTGTTGTTGCTGTTGTTGTTGTTGCTTTTGTTGTTGTTGTTGCTGTTGTTGTTGTTGCTTTTGTTGATGTAGTTGTTGTTGTTGTTGTTATGGGTGTTGTTGTTGTTGTTGTATTGGGTGTTGTTGTTGTTGTTGTTGTTGTTGTGGGTGTTGTTGTTGTTGGTGTTGCACCTGTCTGTTTTTGGGTTTTAACGGTATGTGAGGGTGTGTGATCAGGCTTCGTGGGTGAGAGATTTAGCTTCGTGGAAGTAGTACTCCCTACTAGAGTGGGCGTAGAGTGTACGCCTGACCCACTGTTAAGGCAGAGATAGAGAAGAACGGAGACGAAAATCACTGCTATTTTCCAGCTGAACCATCCTTCGGGAGGCTGGGTCTTGGGCTCCTCTCCCACCTGCAGCAGGAAGGCCTTGAGGCCCTCCACCTGCATGCGTGTGTGTTGTTGCCGCCGGTGTGTGCCCACTAGAGGCAGGTGGTCCAGGAGGGAGTCTAGCCGTTGATCCTGTAGGAGTGAAGGGTCACAAGTGGGCAGAGGTGGGAGCAGGTTAAGATCGACAGCAACCTGCCGCGCCTGGCGTCCTACTCCAGTGTTGTCCTCTTGGTAGTCCTTCACCTACTGCCGCAGCTGGAGCAGTTGGTTCCTGCTCTAGGATTCCCCCGCCATTTGCCACTGGGCACATTTTCCCATCATCCCCACCACTAACACTACCACAATAATAATCTTACTCATCTTTCCTCTGGAAATATCTATTAGGCAGAGGAAACAATCAGGAAAAGCACCAAGCAACCAGACTAAGGTCTATAAAAGATGGTTTAATCTGTGAAAAGAGTGATGGGGTTAGATGACTATCAGAGATGGAGGAAATATAGTTAGCTTGGAAGTGTTGAGGTTTGGCCCGGGTGGCAGGACCCGTCCAGGATCACCACCACAAAGGCAGGGTCCTACAGCTGGACAATGTCACACCAATGCTTTATTGTATTGAAGTTCAATAGTTCTTTGTTGTAGTGATCGTTGTTGTTGTGTCCGTTGTTGTAGTGTTCATTGTTGTAGTGTTTGTTGTTGTAGTGTTTGTTGTTGTAGTGTTCATTGTTGTAGTGTTTGTTGTTGTAGTGTTCGTTGTTGTAGTGTTCGTTGTTGTAGTGTTCGTTGTTGTAGTGTTCATTGTTGTAGTGTTCGTTGTTGTAGTGTTCGTTGTTGTAGTGTTCGTTGTTGTAGTGTTCGTTGTTGTAGTGTTCTTTGTTGTAGTGTTCGTTGTTGTAGTGTTCGTTGTTGTAGTGTTAGTTGTTGTAGTGTTAGTTGTTGTAGTGTTTGTTGTTGTAGTGTTAGTTGTTGTAGTGTTTGTTGTTGTAGAGTTCATTGTTGTAGTGTTCATTGTTGTAGTGTTTGTTGTTGTAGTGTTCATTGTTGTAGTGTTCATTGTTGTAGTGTTCATTGTTGTAGTGTTTGTTGTTGTAGTGTTCATTGTTGTAGTGTTTGTTGTTGTAGTGTTCATTGTTGTAGTGTTCGATGTTGTAGTGTTCATTGTTGTTGTGTTCGTTGTTGCAGTGTTCATTGTTGTAGTGTTTATTGTTGTAGTGTTCATTGTTGTAGTGTTTGTTGTTGTAGTGTTCGTTGTTGTAGTGTTTGTTGTTGTAGTGTTAGTTGTTGTAGTGTTTGTTGTTGTAGTGTTCATTGTTGTAGTGTTCATTGTTGTAGTGTTCATTGTTGTAGTGTTCGTTGTTGTAGTGTTTGTTGTTGTAGTGTTCATTGTTGTAGTGTTTGTTGTTGTAGTGTTCATTGTTGTAGTGTTTGTTGTTGTAGTGTTCATTGTTGTAGTGTTAATTGTTGTAGTGTTTGTTGTTGTTGTGTTCGTTGTTGTAGTGTTCATTGTTGTAGTGTTCATTGTTGTAGTGTTCGTTGTTGTAGTGTTTGTTGTTGTAGTGTTCATTGTTGTAGTGTTTGTTGTTGTAGTGTTCGTTGTTGTAGTGTTTGTTGTTGTAGTGTTCGTTGTTGTAGTGTTCATTGTTGTTGTGTTCGTTGTTGTAGTGTTCATTGTTGTAGTGTTCATTGTTGTAGTGTTTGTTGTTGTAGTGTTCATATTTGTAGTGTTCATTGTTGTAGTGTTCGTTGTTGTAGTGTTTGTTGTTGTAGTGTTCATTGTTGTAGTATTCGTTGTTGTAGTGTTTGTTGTTGTAGTGTTCATTGTTGTAGTGTTTGTTGTTGTAGTGTTCGTTGTTGTAGTGTTTGTTGTTGTAGTGTTCGTTGTTGTAGTGTTCATTGTTGTTGTGTTCGTTGTTGTAGTGTTCATTGTTGTAGTGTTCATTGTTGTAGTGTTTGTTGTTGTAGTGTTCATATTTGTAGTGTTCATTGTTGTAGTGTTCGTTGTTGTAGTGTTTGTTGTTGTAGTGTTCATTGTTGTAGTGTTCGTTGTTGTAGTGTTCATTGTTGTAGTGTTTGTTGTTGTAGTGTTCATTGTTGTAGTGTTCATTGTTGTAGTGTTTGTTGTTGTAATGTTCATTGTTGTAGTGTTCATTGTTGTAGTGTTCGTTGTTGTAGTGTTCATTGTTGAAGTGTTCGTTGTTGTAATGTTCATTGTTGTAGTGTTCATTGTTGTAGTGTTCGTTGTTGTAATGTTCATTGTTGTAGTGTTCGTTGTTGTAGTTGTACGTTGTTGTAGTGTTCGTTGTTGTAGTGTTTGTTGTTGTAGTGTTCATTGTTGTTGTGTTCGTTGTTTTAGTGTTCATTGTTGTAGTGTTCATTGTTGTAGTGTTTGTTGTTGTAGTGTTCATATTTGTAGTGTTCATTGTTGTAGTGTTTGTTGTTGTAGTGTTCGTTGTTGTAGTGTTTGTTGTTGTAGTGTTCGTTGTTGTAGTGTTTGTTGTTGGTGTACTAGTAGTGGTGTACTAGTTGTGGGGGAAAACCTGACTCCAATAACTAATAATTAAATATATACTTCGATAGCTATGAAGGACCTCCACTTTTTGAGAAAAAGTGGAAAACAAAATAAGACAATGGAAAAACTGATCCCAAGAACTAGTGTCCTATGGATCTTAGTGAAACTGTATTTCTTATATAAATGGAGTCAAATTAACCTACACAAAATTGGGGGGTTACGTGCTAAAAGATTAATACATCCCTAGCATTATTCTGGTGCTGGTTCTTCACCAGAGTAAATAAAATATGAAAGTAAATAAGGTTGATTGGAATAGATTAATTGGAGGTAAATACACCTCAATATACTACTGGATAGAATAGTACAGTACATATAGATCAGTGGGTTAATATAACAGATCTCTTTGGGAGATCACTACTGTAACTACAGAGTTATTGCTACAGATAAAATAGGGACAGCTTAGCTGTAAATCTAGAGAGGTGTAATCGGTTGCCACACTCCACCGACGACGTGTTGCATAGGGCAAATTGTTGCACATGAAGGTGGGGAAGCCTAGCACCTCGGTTGGCGTCGCTTTGGTACTGAAAGGCAATTACATTGTAGAAATCTTCTACATAACGGGTAACTACAAATGCATCCTAAATTATAAGCATAACTGTAGAAATCTTCAGCCAATATCTGTGCAATTTATATTCAAGCACTGTAAATTCTTTCTGCAGAAAACAATGTATATAATCATCTATTTAGATGGTAAATTTACTAAAGACACGTACGGGATTTTATTATTTTATATACGGCCTAACGACAACTAGCCTAAATGTTAACTGTGGCCACATGATAACAAACAGGTTAACCTAGCTGCCGAGCCGCGTGTCCGTTGATGAGGAGACTTGAGCAATTCTTCGTCCTCCAGCTGCTGCTTGAAAGGCCTTGACTTTGGAATTGCAGATATGCTAGTCTGGGACACGGCTATTTTGCCAGATAACGTGGCACCGCTCTACTGGTCGTGGGAGCGAAATAAGTAGGATCAAAACGTAGCTCTGCTAAACGCTATCAATGGCGTCCGAGCCGTGCTATCTCGTCCTCTCGTGACGCTCTCCCGTCTTCCTCATTGCACATGCGCGGCTCTTGATAGACATCTCGAGCGTAAATGGATATGTATATATCGCAATTGACTAAGGAAGGAAGAGGTAGTGACGAGTATTAATATCACATTATATTCTTCTGTGATAAATTAGAATTTTGCGTAACATAAATTGATTTATTAAAGTTGTGCAGCTAATCGAGAAAATTAAAGTAAAATCATTTACATTAAAGTAATTTCCTCTAGAATGATTAATATTAACTAAATAAGGGAGTTCCAGTAAGTAGTAGTATACTACGAAATTAAACTTATTAGTAAGAATTATTTTTAGTAAAGGTTTGATAAACTGGACTCTGTTATAAATCCAACAAAATGTGGAGAGAATTCATGTTACTGCCTGTCGTTCCTCACGTCGTCACGCTGACTAGGAAGAATCTGGCAATATGTTTAATTAAATCATGATAATGATTAAATCTACAAGTTAGTAATTTTAGTAACTACTTGTGGTTAATACAAAGGATGCATGAAATACAAAGATGTATAAAATGTTGGTTATTTCCAACATAACTCCGGGGAGAGAAAACTCGGGTCGTAGTTCAGGTATTAGTACTAACGTACACCTGTTTCTCTATCCTGAAGTTATATTCATGGGTTAGTAGGTTAGTACGCACCTAATGAATGTCCGGAATCTGTGGTAGATGACTCTAAGTCAACATAAGGACGTAAATAAACATTGAAAATTATTGCATAATTCCTTTGTAAGAGACAGAAGGATATTAACAAAAATAAATTATGAATAATTGGTTCATTTAAGATTAAGGAGACCTCATCAATACAGTGAGGCCACTGTCCAGGGTCACTATAACTCGAAACTAATTACTGGACATCAACTCATCACTGCATCAGCGTGGTCACCTCAAGTTTAAATGATAAGTTATCTACTCCTGAATAGAATCAAAATATTGTTTAAGTTTCTGTTTGCAGTTCTGAGCAGCGACTCTTGATGGTCTTGTTCTCGGTTGAGTAGAATCATTGTTCTCTGAAACTTGGGTTACAGGTATATCTGTAGAACACTCGTGTTTTGCTAACACTAAAGGTATTAATTTCTCTAGTGTTTTCAAGGTAGTAGTGCCTCGACACTGAACTTTAACAATTTGTAAAATACCATGGCGGTCAGGATGGATGTCAACAATTTTACCTATAGGCCAATCTGACCTGGATCCATCACTGTCTACTAGGACAAGACCACCTGGTTTAAGTTGAACTTTATTGTATGGGCTTGCAGCTCCATAATGATATTCTCTTAAAGCAGTTAAATATTCATGTGTCCAGACCTCATTCCATTTCTCTATTACTCATGAAAGGTGTCTATAACTCTCCACTAAGTCACTTGCTTTGACACACGAAGGGTCAGCTGGATCCTCGTCTCCTAGAGATATTAGAGGGCTCAGAAGACCACCATGAATCAAATGAGAGGGGCTTAGGGGTTCTCTTTGGGAGAAATCTTCTGCTAAGTAGGTTAGAGGTCTGTTACACACAGAGATCACACTAACGTGATGCATCAAATGAACCAATCCACAAGGTCCGTGACGAAGATTCGAACCTGCGTCCGGGAGCAGCCCAGACACGGCCTTAATCAACTGAGCTACGACAGGGTAAAAGGGTTGAAACCGAAGTTCTACTGAACTTACTGGATCCCGTAGCCTCTCCGAGGCACAAACCAGGATTTTACACCCCCCCCACCCCCTGCTGTCCTTGGTTGGCACATGTCTTAATTTATAACCAGCAAAAATTCTCGAATTTCCCTTACTCGATTGCTGACATAGGGAGTTTTGTTGTTGTCGTTTTTTACCCTCTGCAATACTGCCTCATTGTCTGACCCCACTACTATTTCACCAAGGTGAACATTACTGAGGGTTTTGATCAGGCAATGAGCCAGTCTTACACCTACTAATAAGGCAGTTAATTCCATTTGGGGTAGTGACCTCCTTTTTGATCGGGGCTACCCTTGCCTTAGTTGTAAGTAAAAATGATTGTTGAGTATTAACTAGATAGGCTACTGAGCCATACGCTTTTCCTGAAGCATTGCAGAATACATGTAAATTTGTGGGTAAATTTAGTCCTAAGGTATTTCGGGGAAACTGTAGAATACTAAGTTTGTTGTAATCAGGAATCAACTGCTGCCATTTTTCTTTGAGATCCTCCGGCAACGTTTCATCCCACCTCAAATTCCTTTGCCAGCACTCCTGCATAAGGAGTTTACCCTTAATTAGAATAGGACTGAGTAGGCCTAAAGGGTCAAATGGCTTGCTGACATAGGAGAGTAATTTTCTCATGGTTAGAGGTGAATGATTGAAATCCACCAACTTGATATTCAATTCGTCTGTGGAAGTATTCCACTAAGACTTTCAATTTGTGAGGTACCTTATAATCAGGGAATTCTTCCTCGATTATTCGGTTGAGTTGCTTATTATTGGAGGCCCACAACTGTAGGGGCATGTTAGCTCCCAAAAGTTCACGATTAGCCTCATGGTAGATTTCCACTAGTTTATTCTCATCATTAGTGGTTCCTTGAAAATTGTCAACGTATAAATTGTTGCTAATCTCAGTCTTGTAGGGGCTATTAGACTTCTTAAGATGTGTATCCAGAGTAGCCTGGAGTAAGAATGGTGAAGATGTCGCTCCGAACAGTACTGAGGCAAAACTATAAGTAATGATTTCGCTATTAGGATTCTGTGGATCTTTCACCCAGAGAAATTTAGTAAAATCACGATCCATCTCTTGTAAGCCTACTCTTAAAAAGGCCTTACTAATGTCGGCCGTATAGGCGAAAACACCAGAGCGAAATCGTAATAAGACATCTTGTAAATATCCATCCTCGGTCATTACCAACATATCTCTGTAGTAGACAACCATCCTCGGTCATGACCAACATTTTCCCACAGAAAACAACCATCCTCGGTCATGACCAACAAGTCCCTGCAGTAGACAACCATCCTCGGTCATGACCAACATGTCCCTGCAGTAGACAACCATCCTCGGTCATCACAACATGACCCTGCAGTAGTCAACCATCCTCGATCATGACCAACATGTCCCTGCAGTAGACAACCATCCTCAATCATGACCAACATGTCCCTGCAGTAGACAACCATCCTCGGTCATCACAACATGACCCTGCAGTAGTCAACCATCCTCGGTCATTATCCTGCAGTAGACAACCATCCTCTGCTAGTTCCTGCAGTAAACAACCATCCTCGGTCATGACCAACATGACCCTGCAGTAAACAACCATCCTCGGTCATGACCAACATGTCCCTGCAGTAGACAACCATCCTCGGTCATGACCAACATGTCCCTGCAGTAGACAACCATCCTCTGCTAGTTCCTGCAGTAAACAACCATCCTCGGTCATGACCAACATGACCCTGCAGTAAACAACCATCCTCGGTCATGACCAACATGTCCCTGCAGTAGACAACCATCCTCGGTCATGACCAACATGACCCTGCAGTAGACAACCATCCTCGGTCATGACCAACTTGACCCTGCAGTAGACAACCATCCTCGGTCATGACCAACATGTCCCTGCAGTAGACAACCATCCTCGGTCATGACCAACTTGACCCTGCAGTAGACGACCATCCGCGGTCATGACCAACATGTCCCTGCAGTAGACAACCATCCGCGGTCATGACCAACACGTCCCTGCAGTAGACAACCATCCTCGGTCATCACAACATGACCCTGCAGTAGACAACCGTACTCGGTCATGACCAACATGTCCCTGCAGTAGACAACCATCCTGGGTCATGACCAACATGTTCTTGTAGTAGACAACCATCCTCGGTCATGATCAACATGTTCTTGTAGTAGACAACGATCCTCGATCATGACCAACATGTCCCTGCAGTAGACAACCATCCTCGGTCATGACCAACATGACCCTGCAGTAGACAACCATCCTCGGTCATGACCAACCTGTTCTTGTAGTAGACAACCATCCTCGGTCATGACCAACATGTTCTTGTAGTAGACAACGATCCTCGATCATGACCAACATGTCCCTGCAGTAGACAACCATCCTCGATCATGACCAACATGACCCTGCAGTAGACAACCATCCTCGGTCATAACAACATGACCCTGCAGTAGACAACCATCCTCGGTCATGACCAACAGGACCCTGCAGTAGACAACCATCCTCGGTCATAACAACATGACCCTGCAGTAGACAACCATCCTCGGTCATGACCAACAGGACCCTGCTGTAGACACCCATCCTCGGATATGACCAACATGACCCTGCACTTGACAACTATCCTCGGTGTGAGATTCATTTCTACACCTACCTCCCTTAGGAGATGGACTACAAGTTTAAAGGCTGCTCACGGCAGTTAAGCATGAGTTCAATAGAAAAAGGGAAAGCGGGAGCAAACCGCCAGGCCTCCACCACTAGGGGTGAAAACCTGTCCACAATAGGCCGCTGGCTCCTCCTTGTTAAACAGGACGTTAAAACTAATAAAGGGTAACCGACGGGTTCTCACAATCAAATATTTATATTTGATGTGGAGCTATGAATTGGAATTCGAATTCCCAAGAACAGCTGTCATATCAAGATCACATCAACATTCAATCGTAAAAGGCAGAACATGGGTGGAAAAGAATGGTTGAAAGGTTGACATCAAAGACCGTTTTCTATAACATAACAATTTATTAATAACAAGAGACTAAACTACTACATTACCGAGTTTACGTTACGTTAATGTCCATCCAGTGGCACGATAACAAACAGCTAAATAGCAACCCTTGCTGTGAGGCTGCATACTGAACTAACTTGAACACAGGTGTGCCCACTGATGACGCAATATTGCAAATCAAAAAAATATCACAGACTAAGTTACACCACAGCGAGTGGTTACGTTATTGTCCATCCAGTGGCAATTGCAACACAGCTATTCAACAGCCCCTCGAGAAATGACAGCAGGCTCCATCTTGCTGACACTTCGGGCCGACCAGTGAACTAACTGAACAATGATGCCCACTGATGACACAAGCATGCAATCAATAGTGTCACGGCTTCCCTGACAGCTACTCTAATCACAAGCTTAAGGGTCCTCCTTCCAAACAGGTGTGACCCCCGTAACTAGGCGGGTAGTCCAACAGTGACTCACCCTATCACAACCCAGTGTGAACACTCTTTGCAACTCCCTACAAGAAGTTGCACTGTAAACAGTAAACAGAGTCAGGAAAGGTGGGATTCTAGGACACAGCTCCAGTAATCCCTAAGTTACTCTACTCTCATCACCCGTCGATAAACAAAAGAAATTGCCTTAATCAATTACCACTGATTATGTGATTAATTAGGTTAATTGACTGATCACAGCAGTCAGCAAAAAAGTAATATGTTAATCACAACCAATTGTCTCTCATAGACAACAACATGATGGTACTCTACGTTAATCATTAACACTTGTCTCTCTTAACACATGTCATCTTGTTAACATTAACTCAAAACTCTCTTATATTACATCACACTTGACTCCTTGCAAGTATTCAGTGAGTAATTCTTAATTAAGATCAAACGCACCACTAACTACATCCCCACTGAGTTACGTTAACTAAGCCTACCCTAACTTGGTAGCTTCTCAACAGTCTTTGTCAAAAAATTACTATAATGAGTGTTAATTACCCTAATTAACTCCGAGCAATTAATTAACTGTCACCAGGACCGATAATTAATCATCCATAAATACGTCTCACTCCGCACTGCCTAAGCAGGTCTCATCAAACACTGTGAATTCACGGGAAAGGAGTTAATTACCCAAATTAACATGAGTGCAATTAATCCACTGTCCTCAGACAGAATATGATTAATATAACGATTTATGCTAGCTCCATGACCTCGTTTTACCGAGTCATCTGAGTCCTCAAGACCCCAGACGTTAATTACTCCGCTAATTATCATGAGCCACTAATTGCTATACCCCCGAAAAGTAATTAGTCCCGAGCAAATTCCGTTAACACAAATACTGACAGACTCTGACAGATCCTCTCCCACTACGTGAATTCATGATGAGAAGGCTAATTACATAATTAGCTAGAGTGGTCAATTAGTTGTCACACGGACAATTAATTGCTACCGAGACTTATCTCACTCAAGCTCAACACTGTTCTCCCATAACAGCTCTCACTCACTCAACAATAAGTGTGTACCCCTTATCCAGTTAATTACTCCTTTCTTCAGTTACTGAAGAAGAACACTGAATCCTTAAGTCCTCAACACAACTTAAAGAAACAAAGTAACCCCAGTGTTACATAGGTCACACTTCAATGGCATGCAACATAAATGCACTGCCCACATACGGTTGCGGCTACTGCAACTTGTTAATTACTGTGCCCACACAGTAATGACACACGGTTGTGCAACAACAAGAGTATACCAATATTACTGCCCCCATTATCTTGCAACCGTTGCAAAGGACTTCTGTGAGCACACACTTACCTCAGCAAGGCAATTAGCAAATCAATTGCCTGCTCTCATTAAGTACTGTGAATTCCCCTGAATAATCATAGGTCCCTTAATCCCTCAACACAGCTCACAGGGCAATAATATTGTATATCTGATAACAATACTGCACAAACCTACAGCTTAATGATGCCGTCAGCATACCCCACATGCTAATGACATCATTAGGCAGTCAGTCAGCACTCTCATCTACTGACTCACCACACAACACAGTACATAAAAACATGCAAATGAACACATAGAAATGGCATCCACATAATCAATGAAAATTATATCACCAGGTAAATGTATCTCTAACTACACAGACCTCAGGGTATCCACTGACCTCCCTGCACCACTGGCCTGCCTACCTCTACAATGGTATAATTTTACATGCTGGTACTTCCATAGCACTAATCCAGTCTGACCGATTATATAGAATCGACAACTGGATCATTTATATGGTAAATCTCTACACTGACCGGTTACATACCCGAGTCAGTCTACACACTTATATAAACTTTATATAACTACAGTGTGGTCCCGTGTACAACATCCATCTCCAGGTACCACCCTACCAGTCACCTTGACGTGCCACTGACAGCTGTCATTCAGCTGCTTCCCTAGCCTGGAGGGGCTATGGAACAACACAGCTCTTACCGGGATTTCCACTGGTCCTCAACACGCTGTTACACAATGATAATTATACTCACGTTCTTCACATCCTCATCAATCCTTTCCCTGGTCACTACCTCTCTGGCTGTAAACACCTAGCTCACTCCTCGTGCGAGGTGTGGCCCTAGAATGTCTAGGGAAGTTGGCCAAAACATGTGGCCACCTCGTGCCCCTAGGGGTGGTCACAGGTAGTGCATGACGACACAGCACCCCCCCCCCCCCGGCCAAGCTGGGGCGCGGGGTGGGGTGGGGTTTGGCCTCGCGGGTGGCCTGGGTGGGTGGCCCCCCCGGGCAGCTGGCCAAGGTGGGTGGCGCGGCCCTGGGGTGGGCGGCGCCCACATGGGATGGATGCCTCAGCCCAGCTGGCTGGCTGGCGCCTACAGGCATACACACGTGGATGGGAGATCACTTTACACCCCATCATACTAGCATGCTCGCTTGTACACTCGGGCGACAATGGCCGGCGGCATCACCACATGGCAGACCCAACACAGTGGAATACCAAGTCCAACAGGGGCCTGTAATCACACCTCACTTACACTGCCCTGATTCCACCAATTGTCCATTGTCCATACAACACTAGACAGGATATTCGAACCACCTGTTACACCATGAGGCTCTGCCTGCCGCCTCATGGGTGCCCACTGTCTCTGAGGCTTTTTCACTGGTCCTTCCGTACCTCATCGGCCCCAATTTCAGGCAAATGGGGCCTTGGCACAACCCAGGATGGCAGGAGTGCCATCCACGCTGAGGAACAAGGTAACGACAGCGATTAACGGGGTTGGAGGTGGCAGGCTGCCACCTCCACCCAGCTATGTCCTCCTCCACTTGCTGTGCAGCTCAAACTGACGATTTCGCGGGCTAGGGGAACTGAAACTGCCCATATCTCCCCCCCTACTTTGTCTTGACCAATCAGCAGGAAGCCGGCACACCACCATGGTGCCGTTTCCAATCACAGCTGTTTGCACCAAAACTCAGCTAGGAGTAGAGATGCCTAACCCAATCACAGGCCTCACTCACCCTCAGGCGTCCCGTGACGTCATAAGGAGGGGGAGGCCTAAAGACAGTGGCACAATGTCTCACATGGTGGGGGGGGGGGGCAACGTTCACCCCTCTGTCCCCACCACCTCTAAAACCGTTGGGAGAGTCAAGTACCTACCCACACCACTTCACTCTCAACTCCCATCCTATTTTCACAGAAACAGGAAAAGTCCTGTAATTCTCTCTACAGAGCAATCACAGACTTCTGACTAGTCACAAATGATAGTCCATAGCATGAGCTTTCATCCAACACCCCACAAGTGTAGATTAGTTTGAAAACTTCTTGACTAGAGTCCCTAGAGCGACTAGCCTAATCTAGAAAACTAGGAAAACTAGCTGAGGGAATCTACATTCCCTCACACTACCCCCCACTAAAGAATATATTTTCCTGCAAGGAAAATACATTCAAAACACCAGCTAGTTTTTCTGCACACACCTGCCCAACAGGTGTACTAGCTAAACAAGTGGTGGAGTGTGAAACTCTGTTTCCTATACGTCTCTGGCCTGAGGGTCTCTGTGCACTACCACCGGATCACCCTTGGTGGTGCTGCCCGACCTTGGAGTGGCAACATGTTCAGCTCCAGCTCTGGTCCTGGCCGGTTCAACACCTCGCAACCATTTCCATCACTGAACCTCCCATTTCCATCCTCGGTCTGTGTCATACTGGACACATGTGCAACACATTGGTGTGGCCTTACCGGTGAAGCACTTCTTAACTCCCCTCAGCCTATAGGGACTTACTGTCAGTTCTCCACCTGACATTGCAACAAGTTGACAGGATCACTCTCACTGTCCAACTGCCCAACACAAGCCGGTCTTGCTCTACCGACTGAACTATCTGGGAGAAAACCCTCTTCTACAAGTACCTACACTCACCCTACTGAGCTTGGGGTCTCTCCCTTGCTTTCCTAGGTCTCGCTACTCTAACAAAGACTCAAGCGAAACTTTTGACATCTGTCAATCTCCCTTGTCCATTTCTACCCGGACATAACTTGGAATGTGATCAGCATTCCCTCTGCAGATCTACTATAACCCTTTACCAAGGCAATCCTTAAAGAACAAACTCATTATGCTGCTGGGGATCTGAACCATGGAAAATCACCAGCCCAAAATGACCTTTGCCATATTTCATTGGCAGCCTTTCTTCAAAAGGCGATCGATGTATGCATCCATCGAATCGTCTTTCTCAGTACTGCCAAGCTAGGCATCTTTACCTTCATACCTTGTCACCGGGTTAAGTGCACTAGGGTGGGTTTGGCTTCCCTTCCCTGTGTGAGATTGCCTCCTTGCAATCTGCAACTGAGCCAGCACTGACTTGCTGCGCTCTCACCATCAGGCTCGAACTCGGCCTTGCTGTCACCTCTGAAAACGGGAGCCTCTGCTCAACCTCTCTAGTGACTACCATGAATTCTTCCTGGGGTTGTACAGTCCCCACTCTGGCAAGAAATTCCATCACCTGTCTAACTACAGATGAATTACTCCCCTTTCTAAAGAAGTCTACTTGGATCCTTAGCTGGTGGCGCGACCTCCCACTAAGATCCTACTGTGTAATAACAACTACACTCCTATGACACCCTTGACAACTACAGTGTCGTCCAATGAGACCTCTCACACTTGAGGTCACTTCTAGAAGCTTCGTCTACCCTAAGGTAGGTGGTGTCTTGCACCTCAAGCAGATCCTGAGTGCACCTTTGCAACCACTGTTGCATGCTGGCTTGGTGTCCACGACACCTGCTGCTGAGCTGACACCCCTCACCAATGAGTGTGTCAATGTCCACTAGCTAGCAGCCACAAAAAGCCAGACAGATTTCCCCATATCTACCATGAAATACCTCTTTCATACAGTGTGTGTGGTGTGTGTGTACCTAAGTGTGACAGCCGCGCACAAAACATACCTCCAACAATACTGTTCCACAATGTTCTGCAACGATATCTTATGTTACTTAAAAATCAATGAGACTGCACTTCCTGGGTTCGAACCCAAGTTGCATAACCCCACGTTGGGCGCCAGTTGTGAGATTCTTTTCTATGCCTACCTCCCATAGGAGGTGGACTACAAGTTTACAGGCTGCTCATGGCAGTTAAGCATGAGTCCAATAGAAAAAGGAAAAGCGGGAGCAAACCGCCAGGCCTCCACCACTAGGGGTGAAAACCTGTCCACAATAGGCTGCTGGCTCCTCCTAATTAAACAGGACGTTAAAACTAATAAAGAGTAACCGACGGGTTCTCACAATCAATTATTTATATTTGATGTGGCGCTATGAATTGGAATTCGAATTCCCAAGAACAGCCGTCATATCAAGATCACATCAACATTCAATCGTAAAAGGCAGAACATGGGTGGAAAAGAATGGTTGAAGGGTTGACATCAAAGACCGTTTTCTATAACATAACAATTTATTAATAACAAGAGACTAAACTACTGCATTACCGAGTTTATGTTACGTTAATGTCCATCCAGTGGCACGATAACAAACAGCTAAATAGCAACCCTTGCTGTGCGGCTGCATACTGAACTAACCTGAACACAGGTGTGCCCACTGATGACGCAATATTGCAAATCAAAAAAATATCACAGACTAAGTTACACCACAGCGAGTGGTTACGCTATTGTCCATCCAGTGGCAATTGCAACACAGCTATTCAACAGCTCCTCGAGAAATGACAGCAGGCTCCATCCTGCTGACACTTCGGGCTGACCAGTGAACTAACTGAACAATGATGCCCACTGAAGACACAAGCATGCAATCAGCCTTTGTTTGTCCTTGTTGTTGTTGCTGTTGCTGTTCTTGTTGTTGCTTTTGTTGATCTTGTTGTTGATGTTGTTGTTGTTGTTGTGGTGTTGTTGTTGTTGTGGGTGTTGTTGTTGTATTGAGTGTTGATGTTGTTGTTGTTGTGGGTGTTGTTGTTGTGGGTGTTGTTGTTATATTGGGTGTTGATGTTGTTGTTGTTGTGGGTGTTGTTGTTGTTGTGGGTGTTGTTGGTGTTGCACCTGTCTGTTTTTGTGTGTTAACGGTATGTGAGGGTGTGTGATCAGGCTCTGTGGGAGAGAGATTTAGCTTTAGCTGAGCCCAAAAAGAAGCTGAAAGTGGAAAGGAGGATGATGGGCAGGATGTAGTGAGATCCCAGGGATCGAGTAGGAGCAGTAAGAGTAGCCGCAGTAGCAGGAACAGGAGTCTGGAAAGGTTCCAGTTAAAGCTCCAGAGCAGCGTGAGGAGAGACAGTTGCAGCTGGAAAAGATGAAATTAGAACTCCAGATGAAAAATGAAGCCGAGAGGGAAAAAGAGAAAACCAGGCTGGAAGTAGAGAAAGCAAGACTTGAGGTGGAAAAAGAAAAAGAGAAAACCAGAATAAGAGAACTGGAGTTGGAACAGGAGAAAGAAAAAGAAAAAGCCCAGGTCGAAAAAGAAAAAGAGAGAACAAAACAAATGCAGATAGAAGCGAACAGAACCTTGGCTGAACAAAGGATTGAACATGGGTTGCCAGAGAGCACCACCCAGGTATCACACTCACCAGATGTTAGGGTTAGTGAGAAGGACATTCCCTTGTTTGTTCCCGAAGAGACAGAGAGCTTTTTCGAGCACTTTGAAAAGGTAGCCAGCATCAAGGAGTAGCCACAGGAGGAATGGGCCCAGCTGGTCCAGTTAAGATTGACCGGTGCAGCCAGAGAGGCATACATCCAATTGTCACTAGAAGAGTGCCAGGATTATGCCACAGTAAAGAGCAGCATATTGCGCTCATTTCAGCTAACCCCAGAAGCTTATAGGAAGCGCTTCAGAGAGATGATCAAAGTTGGAGCATGTACCTTTGCTGAGACAGCAAGGGATCTGGAAAGGCGATTCCAGAAATGGATTGAGGCTGCTGGAGTTGGATCTTATGCTGACCTGAAGCAACTGATGGTCATGGAGAAGTTCTTGGAGATGATGCATCCCGAAACAAAGTTCAAGATCCAAGAAGCGGGGGTAAAGGAGGTGAAAGATGCCGCAGATATGATTACTGAAGCATACAAGAGCTTGAGGGAGAACAGAGTGAGAAGCGGGGCGAGATGCAGCAATGGCAGACCCAGTAGAGTCTGGGGAGGAAGAAATTATGAAAGACCCAGAGGAGTCTGGGGTGAGAAGAATTTTGATAAATGGGTAGATAAACGTAAGTACCCTAAAACTCAGAAGAGTAGGTCGCACACTTTGTCTGAAAGTGAGGATGGAGGAGCTAAACGAGAACCTAATCGTGATCCAGGAAATCAAGAGTCTAGTAAAGCCCCACAGAGTGCAGGTAGTGTGCCTGGCCCGAGGAGCTCTCATGCGAATGGACAAAGTCCGAGCCGCTTTGGTACATATAGAAGAGACTTTTCCCAGATGAGATGTTACCAAAGTAACGGATTGGGTCACGTGATGCGAGATTGAAGGCAGGGCAAAAGAATTGTGACCCTGGCCATGTGTGACCCCCGAACTAAATATTCTAATGTGTTCCGAGACAAACTACAGAACTACAGAAGGTACACGAGAAGTATAGGTCTTTCATCAGTAAAGGCTGGATCAGTATAGGAGGCCAACCTGAGGTAGAAGTTGGTATCTTAAGAGATACCGGAGCTAATCAGAGCTTGATTACGAGAAGCCTGATTGGGAATGATCGTCGGTTAGCTGGCAGGAGTAAGATGAAAGTATATGAGTTATTGTCTGAGAGTAACATGTCCGTATGTGCTGTCCAGCTAAGGTCAGAATATGTGTCGGCAGAGGTGATGTTGGGAGTATGCCCCGACATACCTATTCCAGGAGTCCAAGTGATCCTGGGGAATGACTTGTGCGGGACAAAGGTGTTGCCAAGAGTCATAGCGGAGACTGTGCCAGAGGAGTGCCCAGAAGGCCACGGCACGGGTGGGAAACCTGAGAGTGTGAACCTGACTGACGTCCGAGGGGATGAGTCAGGAGACCGCCAAGCCATTGAAAACCCTGTCTCGGTAGTGATGAAGGCAGAGGTGGCCGACGAGGAAGACGCTGGAGAAGATGAGACAGTGTCGGTTCAACCAGTAGAGGATATAGCGTGGCTGTTTGATGAAGGTCCAGCCCAGGAAAATGGAGTCTCGGTGAGGTCAAAAGTGAAGATGACCCAGCCAAAGAAGAATCATGTGAAGAGAGCGGACCTGAGTTGAGCCCAGACTGCTGAAATTAAGAATCGGAAGGTGAATGCAACTGTGCTGAGTAGGAATGAGGAAGGATGTGGACATACTGAGGACGGGAGTAGAGCGTCAAGTTGTCCACGAGCACAGAAGCATATGGATAATGGAGTTAAGTTGTTTGAGATGTCAAGAGTTGACATGTTTCGCAGAAAACGTAGAGGAGAGATAGTGAAGAAAAGTAATAGCCGAGAAAATGAAAGGAGAAGAGACAGTATGTGTGGAGAGATGCTTACGAGCACTCTAGGAGAGGTAAAGCGACATGTTCGGTCGAGTGCTATTGGGTGTAGTACAGCGCTCGAAGAAACTTTTAGGGAACAAAGAAGAGTTGAAGGAGAAGAAATGGAGTTGTACAGAGGTGAGAAGTGTGGGAAGAGGATGATGATACAAGCATGGAGGAATAGAAGAAAGCCGAGGACTCGATGGAAGTCAAACAGGATGAAGTCTCGGATAAATGAGGAGACGAAAGGGAGGACCGTCGGTGAAGACGAGGGAGTGAAGTATGATGACAGGAGACGAAAGTATAATGGCAGTAGATGGAAGTGCGAAGACGACAGAGGAGGTACAGACAGTAGATGTCTGACTCTGGACGTGAAGAGAAGAAGACGAGGAAACGGAAGGTGGAAACAATAAGTAGAGTTGACCGATGGAGTGCAGGCATCCAAGGAGGACAGCCTAGCCAAGAGGTGCCAGAGAAGTCAGATCGTTTGTGAGAAGAACATGTTTCTGGCGAGTTGTGAGCCAGATATTGCAAATTACAAGGCGACTGGATGTGCAGTGTACATCGATGATATTGTAGTGTTCGCTGATTCCTGGAAGGACCACATGGATCGACTTTTAGATTTGTTCGACGAGTGGAGAAGGCCAACATGACGATCAACTTAGCAAAAAGCGAGTTCGGGAGAGCCCGCCTGGAGTACCTTGCATATATAGTAGGGCAAGGCGAGGTTGCTCCGGTAAGAACAAAGGTGGAGGCCGTTGACAACTTCCCAGTGCCCAGGAGTAAGAAAGAATTGTTGAAATACCTCGGTATGTTTGGATATTACCGGAAGTTCTGTGAAAATTTCTCCGCCATAGCCGCTCCTATGACTAGTCTGCTATCAAAGAGCAAGAAGTGGGAGTGGAATGGAACAGCACAAGAAGCGTTTGAAAAGACCAAAAGACTGTTGACCGAGGCGCCTGTACTAGTGTCGCCAGATTTTGGAGCGCCGTTTACGTTATTTGTAGATGCCAGTGATATAGGGGATGGAGCTGTACTGACGCAGCAGAATGATGGAATTTACCGCCCCGTGTCCTTCTTCTCGAAGAAGTTTGTTAAGCACCAGAGGTCGTATAGTACAGTCGAGAAAGAGACTTTGGCCCTGGTGATGGCATTGAAACATTTTGAAGTGTATGTGAGTGGGGGAGGACACCCAGTGACGGTATATACAGACCATAATCCACTAGTTTTCCTGAGGAAAATGAAGTATGCGAACCAGAGGTTGACCAGATGGTTTTTATTGCTCCAAGAGTATGACCTGGTGATAACGCACATAAGAGGGCGAGACAATGTAGTAGCTGATGTGTTATCTCGAGCCTAGCCAGGTCACCGAATGGAGGAGCCGGTCGGCCGAGCGGACAGCATGTTGGACTTGTGATCCTGTGGTCCTGGGTTCGATCCCAGGCGCCGGCGAGAAACAATAGGCAGAGTTTCTTTCACCCTATGCCCCTGTTACCTAGCAGTAAAATAGGTACCTGGGTGTTAGTCAGCTGTCACGGGCTGCTTCCTGGGGGTGGAGGCCTGGTCGAGGACCGGGCTGTGGGGACACTAAAAAGCCCCGAAATCATCTCAAGATAACCTCAAGAAGATAACCACTAGAATAATTCTCAAAAACAAGGGGGAGGGAGTGTTATGATCCCAGGTAGCCGAAAAACGAGTCTCCCCTTGAGAATTATTCTATCAAGCCTGACCTAACTAGAAGGTCCAGGAAATATGGAGGTGAACACACTGATGTAAAATAGTTGGTTGGATTTGATGAACAATATGAGATTATGGGCAGTAAATAAGAAAATAGATAAATGACTGGTTAGGAGATGTGGATATTTTGCTGGAGGCATGAGGCTCGTTTCTGGAGGGCTTTGACATCACTTGAGTGCCAGACATCGCTGGGGGAAGCCGTGCTCCGTTTGAGCTCCTGTCAGAAAGGTACCCCTGGTGATATATCTCCAAGAGAAGAGAAGTGTACAGACGTGCCAGCTGTGAAATCGAGCTGGGAACGTTATGGTCTCAAGTCCTGGACGGCGAGGAGTGTTTATTAAGCCGCCCTGAGACATTATCGTGGGCCGTGGGAGTGCCCTGACCAGACTCTGTCAGAGGGAGGAGCGCCCTCGACCAGACAATCAGTGGTAAGCACGATTTTTAGCTAGTCTATAGCAATTACTTGTAGTTGGTTGTGTGCCCAGCGACAGTAGCAATGTTTATTGATAAGTTAGACATGTTTTGATAAGGCAGAATGCCTAAAATAAGAGAGTGGAGAGGGAGGAACACGGAGCGACGTCCGTCCCCTCTGAGCGCTGGCAGGTGACTGAGGGAGCCCAGCTCTTGATGGAGGAGGACCCTCCCAGAGTGAGTGAGGGGCCGCCAGGCAAGGCGGAGCATGGACCAGCCCAACGGGGGAGTCCACTCTCACGGTATGTTGAGAGACAACGAGGCTAAGTGTTGGAGCAGCATCCCCTAAACGTGTGACGTTGATCCCCTCTCCAAGAGCCAGAAGCGCCTAGTGTGATCTCCTAGTGAAGTATAAGCACTCTACCGAGTTGTGGGTTGGGTTGTCCAGAATGAAGGATCAACAATGACTGAGTTCAACAACGTGATATGTTAGGAACATATAAAATACTCAAGGGAATTGACGGAGTGGAAATAGACGAAATGTTCACAGAAAATAGTTATAGAACGAGGGGGGGGGGACATGGGTGGAAGCTGGAAACTCAGATGAGTCACAGAGATGTTAGGAAGTTTTCTTTTAGCGTGAGAGTAGTGGAAAAATGGAATGCTCTTAAGGAACAGGTTGTGGAAGCAAATTCTATTCATTACTTTAAAACTAGATATGACAGGGAAATATGACCGGGGTCATTGCTGTAAGCAACCGATGGCTCGAAAGGCGGGATTCAAGAGTCAATGCTCGATCCTGCAGGCACAAATAGGTGAGTACTAATAGGTAAGTACACAAACATGGCGGTGGAAACAGGAGGCCAGACACCGGATACAGAATGGGAGATGAAGTACTTCCTGAAACGGACAGAGAGAAAGATCTAATTAATATAACACCAAAACTGTCTCCTGAAGCCCACATAAAAAGAATTACATCTGAGGTATACGCGAAGCCTTCAGGAACCTGTGTAAGGAATCATTCAGAATCTTGTATACGGCACATGTAAGACTAGAGTATGCAGCCCCAGCATAGAGCCTTGTCTAGCACAAGACGAAGCTTGAAAAGTTTACCACTAGGCTAGTCCCAAAACTAAGAGGCATGAGTTACGAGGAAAGGCTGCGTGAAATACACCTCACGACACTGGAAGACAGAGGAGGAAGGGTAGACATGATCACTACCTACAAAATTCTCAGAGGAATTGACAGGGTAGATAAGGATAAAAAGTTTAAAACGGGTGGTACTCGAACATGGGGACACAGGTGGAGACTGAGTACCCAAATGAGCCACAGGGACGCTAGAAAGAACTTTTTCAGTGTCAGAGTAGGTAACAGGTAGAATGCATTAGACAGTGATGTGAAGGAGGCTGAATCTATACACAGTTTCAAATTTAGATATGATAGAGCCCAGTAGGCTTAGGAATCTGTACACCAGTTGATTGACAGTTAAGAGGCGGGACCAAAGTGCCAGAGTTCAACCCCCGCAAGCACAACAAAGTGTTCACACACACACACACACACACACACCACTCCCGTTGCCAACAATAGGACACGTAGCGTCGCTACCACTCCCGCTGTCAACAACGGGACTACCACTCCCGCTGTCAACAACGGGACTACCACTCCCGTTGTCCGAGGTAGGCCTTGTCTCATTTTGCGCCGCTCTTCATTATCTCGAGGAGGGCGTCTTCGCACCTTTCGATGTTTGCCGCATCATACCCTTAGATCTCTGCTCTCCCTTCACACCAATTGAGCCAGATAAGTACGTTGAATTGGACCTCAAGATCTTAGATTCTTTTTCCTTTAAAGCCAATAATTGCACCCTAAAACTTTCTGGGGCAGGTTATCCACGACGTAATCGTTTTGTTTAAGCCTTTGTTTGTCCTTGTTGTTGTTGCTGTTGTTGTTGTTGCTTTTGTTGTTGTTGTTGCTGTTGTTGTTGTTGCTTTTGTTGATGTAGTTGTTGTTGTTGTTATGGGTGTTGTTGTTGTTGTTGTATTGGGTGTTGTTGTTGTTGTGGGTGTTGTTGTTGTTGTGGGTGTTGTTGTTGTATTGGGTGTTGTTGTTGTTGTTATTGTTGTGGGTGTTGTTGTTGTTGGTGTTGCACCTGTCTGTTTTTGGGTTTTAACGGTATGTGAGGGTGTGTGATCAGGCTTCGTGGGAGAGAGATTTAGCTTCGTGGAAGTAGTACTCCCTACTAGAGTGGGCGTAGAGTGTACGCCTACGTTAAGGCAGAGATAGAGAAGAACGGAGACGAAAATCACTGCTATTTTCCAGCTGAACCATCCTTCGGGAGGCTGGGTCTTGAGCTCCTCTCCCACCTGCAGCAGGAAGGCCTTGAGGCCCTCCACCTGCATGCGTGTGTGTTGTTGCCGCCGGTGTGTGCCCACTAGAGGCAGGTGGTCCAGGAGGGAGTCTAGCCGTTGATCCTGTAGGAGTGAAGGGTCACAAGTGGGCAGAGGTGGGAGCAGGTTGAGATCGACAGCAACCTGCCGCGCCTGGCGTCCTACTCCAGTGTTGTCCTCTTGGTAGTCCTTCACCTACTGCCGCAGCTGGAGCAGTTGGTTCCTGCTCTAGGATTCCCCCTCCATTTGCCACTGGGCACATTTTCCCATCATCCCCACCACTAACACTACCACAATAATAATCTTACTCATCTTTCCTCTGGAAATATCTATTAGGCAGAGGAAACAATAAGGAAAAGCACCAAGCAACCAGGCTAAGGTCTATAAAAGATGGTTTAATCTGTGAAAAGAGTGATGGGGTTAGATGACTATCAGAGATGGAGGAAATATAGTTAGCTTGGAAGTGTTGAGGTTTGGCCCGGGTGGCGAGACCCGTCCAGGATCACCACCACAAAGGCAGGGTCCTACAGCTATACAATGTCACACCAATGCTTCATTGTATTAAAGTTCAATAGTTCTTTGTTGTAGTGTTCGTTGTTGTAGTGTTCTTTGTTGTAGTGTTCATTGTTGTAGTGTTCGTTGTTGTAGTGTTCTTTGTTGTAGTGTTCGTTGTTGTAGTGTTCATTGTTGTAGTGTTCGTTGTTGTAGTGTTCGTTGTTGTAGTGTTCGTTGTTGTAGTGTTCATTGTTGTAGTGTTCGTTGTTGTAGTGTTCGTTGTTGTAGTGTTCGTTGTTGTAGTGTTCGTTGTTGTAGTGTTCTTTGTTGTAGTGTTCGTTGTTGTAGTGTTCGTTGTTGTAGTGTTAGTTGTTGTAGTGTTAGTTGTTGTAGTGTTTTTTGTTGTAGTGTTAGTTGTTGTAGTGTTTGTTGTTGTAGAGTTCATTGTTGTAGTGTTCATTGTTGTAGTGTTTGTTGTTGTAGTGTTCATTGTTGTAGTGTTCATTGTTGTAGTGTTCATTGTTGTAGTGTTTGTTGTTGTAGTGTTCATTGTTGTAGTGTTTGTTGTTGTAGTGTTCATTGTTGTAGTGTTCGATGTTGTAGTGTTCATTGTTGTTGTGTTCGTTGTTGCAGTGTTCATTGTTGTAGTGTTTATTGTTGTAGTGTTCATTGTTGTAGTGTTTGTTGTTGTAGTGTTCGTTGTTGTAGTGTTTGTTGTTGTAGTGTTAGTTGTTGTAGTGTTTGTTGTTGTAGTGTTCATTGTTGTAGTGTTCATTGTTGTAGTGTTCATTGTTGTAGTGTTCGTTGTTGTAGTGTTTGTTGTTGTAGTGTTCATTGTTGTAGTGTTAATTGTTGTAGTGTTTGTTGTTGTAGTGTTTGTTGTTGTAGTGTTCATTGTTGTAGTGTTCATTGTTGTAGTGTTCGTTGTTGTAGTGTTTGTTGTTGTAGTGTTCATTGTTGTAGTGTTTGTTGTTGTAGTGTTCGTTGTTGTAGTGTTTGTTGTTGTAGTGTTCGTTGTTGTAGTGTTCGTTGTTGTAGTGTTTGTTGTTGTAGTGTTCGTTGTTGTAGTGTTCATTGTTGTTGTAGTGTTCGTTGTTGTAGTGTTTGTTGTTGTAGTGTTCGTTGTTGTAGTGTTCATTGTTGTTGTGTTCGTTGTTGTAGTGTTCATTGTTGTAGTGTTCATTGTTGTAGTGTTTGTTGTTGTAGTGTTCATATTTGTAGTGTTCATTGTTGTAGTGTTCGTTGTTGTAGTGTTTGTTGTTGTAGTGTTCATTGTTGTAGTATTCGTTGTTGTAGTGTTTGTTGTTGTAGTGTTCATTGTTGTAGTGTTTGTTGTTGTAGTGTTCGTTGTTGTAGTGTTTGTTGTTGTAGTGTTCGTTGTTGTAGTGTTCATTGTTGTTGTGTTCGTTGTTGTAGTGTTCATTGTTGTAGTGTTCATTGTTGTAGTGTTTGTTGTTGTAGTGTTCATATTTGTAGTGTTCATTGTTGTAGTGTTCGTTGTTGTAGTGTTTGTTGTTGTAGTGTTCATTGTTGTAGTGTTCGTTGTTGTAGTGTTCATTGTTGTAGTGTTTGTTGTTGTAGTGTTCATTGTTGTAGTGTTCATTGTTGTAGTGTTTGTTGTTGTAATGTTCATTGTTGTAGTGTTCATTGTTGTAGTGTTCGTTGTTGTAGTGTTTGTTGTTGTAGTGTTCATTGTTGTAGTGTTCATTGTTGTAGTGTTCATTGTTGTAGTGTTTGTTGTTGTAGTGTTCATTGTTGTAGTGTTTGTTGTTGTAGTGTTCATTGTTGTAGTGTTCGATGTTGTAGTGTTCATTGTTGTTGTGTTCGTTGTTGCAGTGTTCATTGTTGTAGTGTTTATTGTTGTAGTGTTCATTGTTGTAGTGTTTGTTGTTGTAGTGTTCGTTGTTGTAGTGTTTGTTGTTGTAGTGTTAGTTGTTGTAGTGTTTGTTGTTGTAGTGTTCATTGTTGTAGTGTTCATTGTTGTAGTGTTCATTGTTGTAGTGTTCGTTGTTGTAGTGTTTGTTGTTGTAGTGTTCATTGTTGTAGTGTTAATTGTTGTAGTGTTTGTTGTTGTAGTGTTTGTTGTTGTAGTGTTCATTGTTGTAGTGTTCATTGTTGTAGTGTTCGTTGTTGTAGTGTTTGTTGTTGTAGTGTTCATTGTTGTAGTGTTTGTTGTTGTAGTGTTCGTTGTTGTAGTGTTTGTTGTTGTAGTGTTCGTTGTTGTAGTGTTCGTTGTTGTAGTGTTTGTTGTTGTAGTGTTCGTTGTTGTAGTGTTCATTGTTGTTGTAGTGTTCGTTGTTGTAGTGTTTGTTGTTGTAGTGTTCGTTGTTGTAGTGTTCATTGTTGTTGTGTTCGTTGTTGTAGTGTTCATTGTTGTAGTGTTCATTGTTGTAGTGTTTGTTGTTGTAGTGTTCATATTTGTAGTGTTCATTGTTGTAGTGTTCGTTGTTGTAGTGTTTGTTGTTGTAGTGTTCATTGTTGTAGTATTCGTTGTTGTAGTGTTTGTTGTTGTAGTGTTCATTGTTGTAGTGTTTGTTGTTGTAGTGTTCGTTGTTGTAGTGTTTGTTGTTGTAGTGTTCGTTGTTGTAGTGTTCATTGTTGTTGTGTTCGTTGTTGTAGTGTTCATTGTTGTAGTGTTCATTGTTGTAGTGTTTGTTGTTGTAGTGTTCATATTTGTAGTGTTCATTGTTGTAGTGTTCGTTGTTGTAGTGTTTGTTGTTGTAGTGTTCATTGTTGTAGTGTTCGTTGTTGTAGTGTTCATTGTTGTAGTGTTTGTTGTTGTAGTGTTCATTGTTGTAGTGTTCATTGTTGTAGTGTTTGTTGTTGTAATGTTCATTGTTGTAGTGTTCATTGTTGTAGTGTTCGTTGTTGTAGTGTTCATTGTTGAAGTGTTCGTTGTTGTAATGTTCATTGTTGTAGTGTTCATTGTTGTAGTGTTCGTTGTTGTAATGTTCATTGTTGTAGTGTTCGTTGTTGTAGTTGTACGTTGTTGTAGTGTTCGTTGTTGTAGTGTTTGTTGTTGTAGTGTTCATTGTTGTTGTGTTCGTTGTTTTAGTGTTCATTGTTGTAGTGTTCATTGTTGTAGTGTTTGTTGTTGTAGTGTTCATATTTGTAGTGTTCATTGTTGTAGTGTTTGTTGTTGTAGTGTTCGTTGTTGTAGTGTTTGTTGTTGTAGTGTTCGTTGTTGTAGTGTTTGTTGTTGGTGTACTAGTAGTGGTGTACTAGTTGTGGGGGAAAACCTGACTCCAATAACTAATAATTAAATATATACTTCGATAGCTATGAAGGACCTCCACTTTTTGAGAAAAAGTGGAAAACAAAATAAGACAATGGAAAAACTGATCCCAAGAACTAGTGTCCTATGGATCTTAGTGAAACTGTATTTCTTATATAAATGGAGTCAAATTAACCTACACAAAATTGGGGGTTTACATGCTAAAAGATTAATACATCCCTAGCATTATTCTGGTGCTGGTTCTTCACCAGAGTAAATAAAATATGAAAGTAAATAAGGTTGATTGGAATAGATTAATTGGAGGTAAATACACCTCAATATACTACTGGATAGAATAGTACAGTACATATAGATCAGTGGGTTAATATAACAGATCTCTTTGGGAGATCACTACTGTAACTACAGAGTTATTGCTACAGATAAAATAGGGACAGCTTAGCTGTAAATCTAGAGAGGTGTAATCGGTTGCCACACTCCACCGACGACGTGTTGCATAGGGCAAATTGTTGCACATGAAGGTGGGGAAGCCTAGCACCTCGGTTGGCGTCGCTTTGGTACTGAAAGGCAATTACATTGTAGAAATCTTCTACATAACGGGTAACTACAAATGCATCCTAAATTATAAGCATAACTGTAGAAATCTTCAGCCAATATCTGTGCAATTTATATTCAAGCACTGTAAATTCTTTCTGCAGAAAACAATGTATATAATCATCTATTTAGATGGTAAATTTACTAAAGACACGTACGGGATTTTATTATTTTATATACGGCCTAACGACAACTAGCCTAAATGTTAACTGTGGCCACATGATAACAAACAGGTTAACCTAGCTGCCGAGCCGCGTGTCCGTTGATGAGGAGACTTGAGCAATTCTTCGTCCTCCAGCTGCTGCTTGAAAGGCCTTGACTTTGGAATTGCAGATATGCTAGTCTGGGACACGGCTATTTTGCCAGATAACGTGGCACCGCTCTACTGGTCGTGGGAGCGAAATAAGTAGGATCAAAACGTAGCTCTGCTAAACGCTATCAATGGCGTCCGAGCCGTGCTATCTCGTCCTCTCGTGACGCTCTCCCGTCTTCCTCATTGCACATGCGCGGCTCTTGATAGACATCTCGAGCGTAAATGGATATGTATATATCGCAATTGACTAAGGAAGGAAGAGGTAGTGACGAGTATTAATATCACATTATATTCTTCTGTGATAAATTAGAATTTTGCGTAACATAAATTGATTTATTAAAGTTGTGCAGCTAATCGAGAAAATTAAAGTAAAATCATTTACATTAAAGTAATTTCCTCTAGAATGATTAATATTAACTAAATAAGGGAGTTCCAGTAAGTAGTAGTATACTACGAAATTAAACTTATTAGTAAGAATTATTTTTAGTAAAGGTTTGATAAACTGGACTCTGTTATAAATCCAACAAAATGTGGAGAGAATTCATGTTACTGCCTGTCGTTCCTCACGTCGTCACGCTGACTAGGAAGAATCTGGCAATATGTTTAATTAAATCATGATAATGATTAAATCTACAAGTTAGTAATTTTAGTAACTACTGGTGGTTAATACAAAGGTTGCATGAAATACAAAGATGTATAAAATGTTGGTTATTTCCAACATAACTCCGGGGAGAGAAAACTCGGGTCGTAGTTCAGGTATTAGTACTAACGTACACCTGTTTCTCTATCCTGAAGTTATATTCATGGGTTAGTAGGTTAGTACGCACCTAATGAATGTCCGGAATCTGTGGTAGATGACTCTAAGTCAACATAAGGACGTTGTGACAATAATCTCCTTCAAGAGATTGAGCCTGCTCTTCCCTTCATAATTACGTCGTCACAATTATATAAAAGACTATGGAAGAAATGTCAAACAACGACAACAACACCAGCACCAGCAAGGCTTGCCAGGGTGAGCAGAAACGTATGCATCCAGCCACCTGTTCGAACTCCAACCACCAAACTACCCGTTGATCGCTACGGCTCCGCTGATTGGTCGCCGGTCTGGCTGCACCTGCACTCGCCCCCCAATACTACCTGATGTCTGGGGTCGCCCCAACATCAGTCCTCAGAATGTTCCGTGCTTTCGTAGCCAGCACTCCTCCCAGCTAGACGTTAGCGTGTACTGAGAGAGGTGGTGGCTTTAAGCCAATATTCCAGCACCTCCCACTTACCTTTTGTGTTGCACTTCTTGTTATTTTGACTTAACGTAACTTTTCATTGTGTCATTTAAGTATTCTTATTATTTTGATTCATTGATTTTATTATAAGAATTTGTTTGTGCATTATTTTCATGTTTTGATTTATTTAACGTAATTAAAATTTCATTGTTAAAGTTTACTTGTGTTTTGTGTGTCTTCTCCTTACCTTACCACAGACGAAGTTCCAGTTTTTTCTATTTTTTTTATAACTATGTGACGAGGCCATACCCCTAGCCTTAAACAGCCGAACACCAACGCGTTACCGTCACAAGTTATATGGGGGCCTGTCCGGGATCAAGAGTACCCAATCTTCTGCAATCTGACTGTAGGAGGACAAAGAGGGCCATAGTTCCTCTAGCTCGAACTTTAGTTGCTGAATTGGGACCTCAGCAGCAGTTCTCGTCACCAGTTGACACCTCGCACCCCTACACGTCAGTCAGAGATGATGATACATACAACGGTAGGGAATTAGCTTATTTTTTCAGAGCACAAAAGTTCGCTAATTCTGTAAGTATCATATTAAATTCAGTAGGAAAAACTTGCTTTATGTCCTATAGAGACTTGGCAAGGTATGCCTACATCCTTGGACTACCAATTTTACTTTTGAAGCATTTAACTGTTTCATTTGTTTTCGAAACTTTGTTTCATTTGTTAGTAGGATTTTCTTGCCCTTATTCTCTTACATGAGTACCGGGTACAAGATTTCCTGCGCCCTTGATTTAATTTAATCATTTAATATCTTTCACTTAACGTTAATTGTTAAAGATCACACAGGATAGGTACCAGTTGCCACGTTGTCCTGTTTCTGACATTTCATTATTGAACATTCGTGTACCTTTATTTGCTAATTTCACCATGTTTCGTCTCCAAACTTTCCGTGCAAATCCAGCAGGTGAAATAGGAACTTTAAGTCGTGCCAAGAGGACTGAACTACAAACTCTTGCACATGAGTATCAACTAGAAGTTCCCTATCAAGCCAACAAAAATGACCTACACAACCTGTTGCTGGATTACTATTTAGAGCAAGGTAAGATAGACTCTGAAACTCATGAAACTTACTATATTGCAGATAAAACTGACTTGGCAACGATGAAACTTAAACTAGAGCTGGCTAAGATTGAACGTGAGCAGCAAAAGGAAGCCCGCGAACAGCAAAGGGAAGCCCTCGAACAACAAGAACGAGCTGCTGCCATACGAAGAGAAGAACGAGAACGTGAAGCTGCTTTGAGGAGAGAAGAACACGAACGAGGACTCGCCCTCCAAGAACGTGAGGTTGCACTACTCCAGGAGCGGGAACGAGTACAGCTTGAAACCAAACGACGCGAGTTGGAGATGCAACGCGAACATGACAAGCAACAAGCGACTCTGGCTCTAGAGTGTCGTCAACGTGAAATCGCCTTGGAAACTTCCCACTTCACTCAACGCCAACAAGCTACTGCCAATCTTCCCGTCAGTTTTAATATATCACATGCAAGTAAGTTAATGCCATCCTTTGTAGAAGCAGAAGTTGATGTTTTTTTCACCACCTTTGAAACCCTTGCTAATCAACTCAGTTGGCCTGTCGACCAATGGGCCACACTTCTCAGAGTCCATCTTACAGGTAGAGCTGCAGTCACACTCAGTACTTTGGCGTCTGAGAATGACTACTACACTCTGAAACAAGCAGTGTTGGACGCCTACCTACTTTCCACAGAAAGTTATAGAAGGAAATTCCGTGACCACCTGAAGGCAAGTACCACTACCTTCCTTGAGTTTGCTAACACGAAACGGAGGTATTTCATGAAATGGCTGGAAGCAGCACATGTCTCTACTTTTACAGAACTCGTCAACCTGATGCTTGTTGAAGAATTCTTGAGACGTGTGCCGCCTCCTGTCCGCCTCTACTTAGCAGATAAAGAAGAAACCGACTACCTGAAGTGTGCTAAGTCGGCTGACACTTACAGCCTCATCCACCGGCTGACACCTGAACCATCCTCCAGTAAGAAGTCGTGGTACAGTTACGAGAAGGTGAGCCCCGATCAAGCTGGTTCACAACTGTACTGCAAGTATTGTAGACTCTATGGACATACCATAGACAAGTGTGGTAAGTCTCAATACAAGGGAACCACTGACCAACAACGACCCAAACCAACTCCTCCTAAGTCCGGTAAGCCTGTGATGAATGTTGGTGTTGATGTTAATGATCTTTCTCTTTTCAGTAACCACCTGTATACTGGAACTGTCTCTGCCAACGGTTCAAATCCGGAGGGACGTTTCAAATTGAAGATCTTGAGGGACACAGCGGCTCTACAATCAATCATCTTGAAGTCGGCTGTGCCCAACATAGTCTACACCGGGGAAACAGTCTTCATCACTGACCTCACTGCTACTACTACATACCCTCTCGCCAGAGTCCACCTGGATTGTCCCTACGTGAACGGGGAAGTCCAAGTCGCCGTCAGGGAAAAGCCTTTTCCCATGCCTGGAGTGCAACTTCTCCTAGGCAACGACTTGGCAGAAGACCTGCAACCGACCAACCTGATCGTCATGGACAAACCCCAGGTGTGTAACTCTGTGCCAATAAATCCTATTCTCGAGTATGTTCCAGCAGAGGTTCAAGAGAGTGATGAAGTTTCTCCTCCGGTTCTCGTGACCACCCGTGCACAAGCCGCACGTCCACAGCCAGCTGACTCTACTGCTACCGCTGTCCCTCAAGACCCTCAGAAACTACCCCCGCATCTGACCAAGTTGGAGTTCCGTAAGTTGCAGAGGGAAGATCTTACTTTAACACCATTGTTTTTCCAGGCTGAGACTCAACCCGACAGTATTCCTGGGTTCTTCCTAGAGAACGACTTGCTCTACCGCAGATATAGACCCAGTAAACTGAAGGAGGACGACGATTGGGCCAACATCGAACAACTTGTGATTCCCACCAGCCTGCGGCCCACTATTCTACACCTGGCCCACGGAGCATTCTCCCACTACGGCTTCAACAAGACTTACCATGGGATTCGTCAAGACTACTACTGGCCAGGTATGGTAAACAACGTCAAACAGTACGTAAAACAGTGTCATACATGTCAGATGGCAGGCAAACCGAACGTCTCCATTCCCAGAGCACCACTGATTCCCATACAGGTGCCTGCGGAACCTTTCCACAGACTCATAATAGACTGTGTTGGTCCTTTACCTCGGACCAGTTCAGGTAACGCCTACATCCTAACCATCCTGTGTCCTACCACCAGATTTCCCATAGCAGTTCCAGTGAAGAACATCACGGCTGCTACGGTTATCAAACATCTACTGAAGATCTTCACTCAATACGGATTTCCCAGGGAGATTCAAAGTGACTGTGGCACCAACTTCACCAGTGATCTCTTCAAAAGAACACTGGAGGAGTTCAACATCAAACAGGTATTGTCCAGCCCCTATCATCCTGCTTCACAGGGTTCTCTTGAACGTAGTCATCAGACCATCAAAGCACTCTTGAAAAAGTTTTGTAGTGAAACCTCAAAGGATTGGGATAAGCAGATTGACCTAATAATGTGTATTTTCAGAAGTCTCCCCAATGAGTCCCTAGGAGTATCTCCTTATGAGATGCTCTACGGCCGTAAGTGCCGTACTCCCCTTAAGGCTTTCAAAGACTCTCTCAGAGATGCCACCTTCAGTGAGCATCAGAATGTGCCCCAGTTTCTTCAAAACCTTCAGCACATTCTAGAGAGAGTCCACCGCTTTGCCCATGATAATCTATTGAAAGCCCAGGTGAGAATGAAGACTCATTACGACCAGACCAGCAAAGTAAGAAAATTCAAGCCGGGAGACTTCGTCCTTGCTTATTTCCCTATCCCAGGTTCACCTTTACAAAACAAATTTTCAGGACCCTACTGCGTCAAAGAGTGCAGGAATAATAATAATTATGTGATAGAGACTCCAGATAGGCGGCGGAAGACCCAGCTGTGCCACGTCAACCTCCTGAAGCAATATAATGGTACTCCTCCCACTGTCTTGATTAATTGTTCTACCTTCACAGAACCCTACATCCACAGTGAGACCATCCCGGCTTCTTCTCCCGAAAGCACTGACAAGGAGTCGGCGCTTTCTAATTCCAAAATCCTTAATGATCTTCCCAAATGCTTTCAGGATAATACTCGTGCTCCTATGCCCTCTTCTAATTCCACTCTCACCTCGTCAGATAAGCCCTACATCCTCCATGTCGACGCCAATGGTACCGACGATGGTGGTGTCGTGATGCAGCAACGAGGCGAGAAGAATACACCTGTCAGCGACTACTGCTACAAGGAACGACGGAACAATTGGCAAGGAGCTACTCTTCCTCATCCTGAAGCTTCAGCACTTCACTCCACACCTGAAAAGTGCTCGGTCCACCATCAACACGGACCACACCACCCTACACCTCCTGCAGCACGCCCACTTCTCATCTCAACGTCTTCTACTATGGGCTTGCTACCTGCAGAAATTCAACCTGGAGACACGCTATACCAAGAGTCTGACAACATCTTAGCCCATGATCTCTCCAGAGT
>NC_091167.1:5208508-5210005 GCF_040958095.1 Procambarus clarkii | reverse complement strand
CACAGTCTCTCTCTCACTGCTCACACGGTTCTCTCTCTCACTGCTCATACGGTTCTTCTCTCACGCTCACACGGTTCTCTCCCTCACCGCTCACACGGTTCTCTCTCTCACTGCTCACACGGTTCTCTCTCCTGCTCACACGGTTCTCTCTCTCACTGCTCACACGGTTCTCTCCCTCACCGCTCACACGGTTCTCTCTCACTGCTCACACGGTTCTCTCTCTCACTGCTCACACGGTTCTCTCTCTCACTGCTCACACGGTTCTCTCTCTCACTGCTCACACGGTTCTCTCTCTCACTGCTCACACTGTTCTCTCTCTCATGCTCACACGGTTCTCTCTCTCACTGCTCACACAGTTCTCTCTCACTGCTCACACGGTTCTCTCTCTCACTGCTCAAAGTACTGTCTCTCACTGCTCACACAGTTCGGGTCTCAGTTCAGTTACTGTCTCTTACAGGTTATGAACACGACTAGAAAAATGGATCAGTCACTTAAATACAGTATAAAGTTGCCGAAAGGTGGGGGCCAGGAGCTGATGCATGACCAGGAAGTACATTTATCCGAGTAAGTACACACACACACATGGGGCCAGTGTCTGAGCGGACAGCACGCCGGACGCGGATCCTGCGGTCCCGGATTCGATTCCGGGCGCTGGTGAGAAACAATGGGCAAAGTTTCTTTCACCCTGATGCCCCTGTTACCTAAAAGTAAATAGATACCTGGGAATTAGTTAGCTGTCATGGGCTGCTTCTGGGGTGTGGTGTGGGAGAAAAAAAATGTAGTTACCTTGAGGTGCTTCTGGGGCTTAGCGTCCCCGCGGCCTGGTCGTCAACCAGCCCTCTTGGTTGCTGGACTGATCAATTTGAAGAAATGATTGCACTGCTAGATTGATGTCCCCTATGTTCCTAATTCAGATTCCCAGTTGATATTAGCAGCAGCAGCTATAAAATGCCGATAGCAGTTTCATTGTGCAGCCTAAAGCTTATCTTCCTTGCCTCTAGAGGTGGTTGTTAATGTTGGTCCAGATGTGATCAAGAGCTGTGGCAGTACTCTCAGTGATTCTAGTAGGTCTAGTGATTACGGTATGAGGAAGCAGGAATTTATGTCAGGCTCGCAGAGCCTGACATAAATTCAACGATTTATGTCGTACCTAGTAGCCAGAACGCACTTCTCAGCTACTATGCAAGGCCCAATTTGCCTAATAAGCCAAGTTTCATGAATTAATTGTTTTTCGACTACCTAACCTACCTAACTAACCTAACCTAACTTTTTTCGGCTACCTAACCTAACCTAACCTATAAAGATAGGTTAGGTTAGGTTAGTAGGGTTGGTTAGGTTCGGTCATATATCTACGTTAATTTTAACTCCAATAAAAAAAAATTGACCTCATACATAATGAAATGGGTAGCTTTATCATTTCATAAGAAAAAAATAGAGAAAATATATTAATTCATGAAAACTTGGCTTATAGGCAAATCGGGCCATGCATAGTAGGCT